>NW_009661371.1:1383883-1387765 GCF_000708025.1 Charadrius vociferus
GGGGGGGGTTAGGCAGAAAAGAAGGTAGGAGAGGGTCTTTGGAGGAGTTGGAGCAGATGAGGGGGGACTGGTGTGTGGGAGAAGAGGTAGGAGGCAGGGTGAGGGCAAGCAGAGCTGAGATTGAACAGGGCCAAGGGGATGGGAGGGCAGGAGCAAGCAAGATGGTTGCAATAGGAAGAAAGGAGCAGGAGCTGTAGTGGGTGGGTGTGAATGGAAATAGAGGGGGAGAACAGGAATTGTGGCCTGGGGTACCAGTTTTTTTTTCTCAGCAAGTAGAAAGTCAAGAATGAAAGAAAACCAGAATTACGCTTGCTTGGTGACATCGCTCATGTGCACGTTAAATATTTGGTTTCATGGTATATTTGTAAATATGTGCTTCTGTTAGAGTACGGGATGTTTGGGGCTCTAATCCTGCTTGATTGTGATTGCTAAAATATTGTGTATATTTTTGGCACACTAATGTTTTTATTCTGTGAGAATAAATGTGCAATCATTACCGTTTCCTAGTTGCATTACAGTGTTACAAGTTAGCAGTTTTACTGAATCTCTCTCCTGTTCATTATTTTTGGTATTTAGGTGTGAGGCTCTTTGTGCAGACCTGCAACGGTGGGCTTTCATAGGTGTTTTTGTCTCTGCTAAACACAATAGCTGTAATGAAAAGCTCTTTCTTCTATGAAACCATCTTTGTTTTTTCCTACTTTACCCTAGTTGCAGGGAAAATTAGTTTAACAAAAACATACATGTGTACCCAGATTAAATCCTTATTTCTATTCCATGATCAGCAGCAAACTGGTGCATTGGTAATAAAACATACCTCTGCCATGGGGCAGAGCTGAACTCAGAGGCTGGCTCATCCTCCCACACCAGTGCCAGCGTTGCTAATTAGATAGCTGCCATGGAGAGCTGTTTGGGGAGGGGGAGCTTGTGAGTGGGAGGGGAAAAAAAAAATCTTCCTGTTTGCTGAATACAAGAGTAGATTGGGTTCCCCTACCAGCTGCTCCAGCGTTTTATATTATTTGTTCTCTTATCATTATTTCCCCCTTATCCACGGCTAACTCCCAGTTAAGGTACCTTACCTCCAGCTAAGAAAGCAAGAGAGAACAGGTATTCTACCCTGAGAGTGGTCTGACAAGGATTAGCGTAAGAGCTGTGCAACTGGCATTCCCCTTCTCCCCTCCCTAGACTTCCTGTGCTCACGCATGATTTAACGTTATTTCCTTAGGCAGCAAGTGGTCTGGGACCTGGAATATGGAGTTTACATCCAAACAGGGGGAAGATACGTGACAGTCGGTGCAAACATAGCTTGCAGTGTGTATCCCCACTCAGTCAACTCTCCTTGGTTTTCTGACTAGTTTCTTATTGACTGTCTTATTTCAGAATGCAAAGAAGCAGCCTTCTTGAGGAATACCTGTGGCCTTCTGTTGTCTTTGGCATGATACAAATGAAATTCTTTTACCAGAAAATAAAATTACGTACAACTGACATACACTCATTTTGCTAAGAATGTTGGAAGTGATGTTTCCCTCGGTGTTGGATGACTTTGTTCTTCAGACCTGTTAAGAATTAAAGAGAAAGATTCCTCATCATGGCTTCTCTCAGCATAACAATGAGTTTGGCTCTGCCATAGATGATTTTCAACTAGAAATTGTTGGTCTGTTTGTGTATTTGTATACAGTAACAGCATATAAAAATTAATTATTTTAGTATGCTTACCTTAAGCTGTCTTGCTTTCAGGTATTCATACACAAAGCTGGCTTAAGGCATCTCAGAATTGAAGGCAAAGTTGTGCTTCTCTGCTCTGAGGATGAAGGCCAGGCCAGGACAGGAAAGCCATTGCTGCAGTAGGGAGAGAAGCACTGATGTGAGCTACCCTTCCTTCCCTCTCCAGGTAACTGCTGCCTTATGTACTCCAGCCCCTTCCTTGCTTGGTCGTGCCGGAGCAGTTGCCAGCACAGCTGTCCTTGCAGAGGGGAGGCGAAGTAGGAGTTGGAGCTATATTGCTCCTCCCAACAGTATGGTACCCTATGGATCAGCTTGCTTTTCCCGTGGGTAGAGACAGCCCTCCATAAGCAAATCTTTACACTGAAGTTATTAAGAAAAAAGGAATTTGTTGTAAAGCAATAGCAAATAAAGTAAGCCACCAAAAATTTTTAGTGCAGTTGTTTGGCTTAGTTGTGCCTAAAGTCTCTAAATCAAGCTACTGGAATCCTTTAAAGTCCTTGAAGTAATGGTTCAAAACAACTAGTAATTGGTGAGTGGCAGGCAGGATTTCTTTTTTCTACCCAAGTCGCTCTGCTAAATATTTGTTTCTGCCTGTCGTTGTCTGTATGCTGTTTCATCAAGTAGTAGTTGTGAACTGACTAAACAAGACGTGCATCGTAATCTGCTAGGGAGGGTGGTTTCCTTGGAAGCTGTGAAAGTCTCCACATAGCTGAATTGATATCTAAGCTTCAGCTTCCAAATCTGTATGCAATATCCTGGTTTTTCTACGGTTCTGAGCAGCTGTTGGTCCTTAACAGTTTTGATACCCAGCCCAGCTGTGTGCATGCCTAAGTAGGACCATATTGCCCTTTTGTGGTTAATGATATTACTGTTGCTTTCAGAGCGTACCTTACCCGCATATGTTCTTAGTTATGCATGTATTGAGTTTAGGAACTGGAAAAGAAAGTGACTTTATAGCTGCCTCTGGGTTGTACTCTTTTGAGCATGGAAGTAGAAGAAGAGCATGCAGTCCTGCTTACTTTGCATTTGGTTTTGCTAATTTAAAGGAAGAAAATCTCTGAAGAAGCTGAAGTGAGTGAGGATGAGCGATTTTCTGAACTTCTACATATTCAGTTACTGGTAGGTAATTCTTCTGAGAATTTCTTGGATATATACCTACTTGTGGATCTTTAACTCCAGATGCTAATTGAGAAGAGTACTAATTAAACAATGACTATCCTTCCAAACTGCCCCTCTAGAGGGATTTCAAATCCAAAACGGCACAAAGAAAATACCAAGGTGTTAATTTCCCTAACAAAAATGTTGCACAAAGCTGCCCTAAACCTCCAGTCCCAAACTCTCTACAAAATGTGGTTTATTTGAGAAAAAAAAATTTGAATAGGAGACGATACTGAGGATTACATAGTAGTCTGTTACTTATGCTACAGAATAATGTGTGTAACTTCACAGAGGCTTGCTTTCCCAGACAATGATTTAACATCTTGAAATCAAGTTTATATAATCTAGTTTCCCCATGTAATGGATGTGGTTTTGGGAAGAGCACTGATAAAAGCTATTCATTGATTGAAATGGAAATTCTAAACCACCTTCAGCGAAAGTGTAGGTACAGGATATAAAACCACCTGGTCCCTGTGGAACACAGGAAAATGCAAGTCAGCCATTAAACCTTTTAGTTCATCTATTCCCTCTGAAGATTTTACAGCTATTAAAAAGACCATCTTCAGGGCTAAGTGCTAAGGAGACTCTTACCCCAAGCACTATCTAATCCTGCATCTTCAATGTGGAGATTATAGGAAGGATGGAGACCATTTATGAACCTTCAGGGAACAGGTGCATGGTCAGTACTCCCTCCCCCTAAGAAATTCTGTAAAAATCTTTCTGTAACTAGAAAAACCATGAAGGAAGCACCATGCTAAAACAGTAAATTTTCAGACAGCAATGGCTACCTTGTTTGAAGAGATTAGTTTTTTAAGGACAGATAATACTAAAGGATTATATGGTTAGCTGCAATCAGCTAGTGGCTGACTAAACAAAAATATCTTCTGCTGTGATAGCTAACTGACTCTGAACAGTTAATATGCTAAATACTAATATTTTGGAAGGACTTCCTCCTGACCTGGGCAACCACATTTCTGTAGTTGAAGGTCTGCATTCAGCAGG
>NW_009661371.1:1387795-1455801 GCF_000708025.1 Charadrius vociferus
CAGCAGGAGTTGCTGCTGGCCAGGAGCAGGGACTCCAAAGTGCAGCAGAGAATTGCCTGGGGCAGTTATGGGAAATAGTGAGAAGTTTCTGTTGTCAGAAACTGCAGCAGTGGTTTGAGAATATCGTAATACCCAACTGGATACTATAGAAATCATCGTCCTTTGATTTTCCTGAGGACATAAAGAAGGTGAAGCATGTGTGAATTAATTTCCCTTGCTCAGTAGGGATCCATGTTTCTGATGACCAGTTTTCTTCCCCACACCTGGATAAAAACAGGTGTCAAGGGGGGAATAGCTGTATCATCTCCTTCCCTAACAAGATGAGTAGGCCAGAGTGGTTCAACTGAGAGCCCACAGGATGCTTTTGCCCCATTGACTGCTTTATTTTCCCTGGAGGAGAAAGGGAGTTACCTCATCAAGAAATACAGCTACGGGGGTGGCATGCTCCCTCCTCTGCTTATTCAGTCTAACAAGGAGTGTCGGGTGATGACTGGAAAGGGATGAGGAGAGCGATGAGGAAGGGGCTGTTGCTGGAAAGGGAAGTTTCACTGCAGCGGCACCTACTCCCCCTATGAGCAGTACTAGCAGCACCCTGATCTCTGGGCTGGCAGCAGCAATCCCACCATTTGTTAGAGTGCTGAGACAACACAAGACTTCCTCACAGGTGACAGTGAACGTCTGATCAGTCAGAAGTATTTCAGACACATTCACAGTGAGTGCACCCGTGTTGTATCTGGTGGGATGGTCTTGTGAGCATTGTGTATTTCTGGGTTTCACATCTGGCATCCGCTTTGTCCCTGAGAAGCAGCAGAAGTTTTTGCCTAGTACAGGCAACCTACAAATCCCATCCAGCCTTACAACAGGAATGTCAGAGACTTCTTAAGAGAACCCTGAAGACTGTAAGTACTTGCTTGATAGAGTGTATAGGATAAGTGGAGCTGTGCAGAGTGACAGTGCGGTTTGCACAGCGTGTGAATGCACCTATGGAGTGTTCAAATGACAGAAGGCACCTGGCAATGTTGGGGATATCGGAAGTGCTGTCCCTGATTTACCACCCCCCCAGACACTCCCACTGGCAAGTAATACAGCTAGGCAACTGTTTTGGCTGCTAGGAAGCCCTCCAGGCTTTTTTACAAACCCTGCCTACTTATCTGAATCAGCTGAATAAAAAGTTATTTTTATACCTGTGTGCTAACATTGGCTGCTGCTAAAATGATCGTAAAGGTGCTGAGGAGACAGTCTCAGCACCAGCAGTACGTTAGGAAAGGACTGGATGTACTTGTTGGTTTAACGTGTTTTTGTCATTTTAGCAATGGGTGATATTAATAAGGCCCCACAATATTTCCAGGTTGTGTGCAGCTATGTCCTAGGTCAATGACGTGCAGAGAAGAGAACTTTCTTCTGCCCAGAAAAGGATGGCCAGGTATCTGCAGGTTTTTTTCTGGACTGACAAGAACTTAAAAGACGTATTTTCATGCTAGGGGAAAACAATTTGACTGCAGTTCTGTATCAAGCTGGTTTAGGACTGGGCCTGTAATTGACAGTTTAGATTTTCTGTATCAATTAACAATTTCTGTGTACTGCAAACATTTTTGATGAGTGCTTATAAGTGATTTCCGTTGATAAATGTTGGTAAGGACTTACCAACTATGCATAGTAGCTATTTCAAGATTATTTTTTTTTTTTTGGTGATACACAGACTTACTTATTACTAGCATCATGCCTTATTTGGATATCTCTAGCTATCACGGGAGCCAGTGGGTAGTCTGGTCGATACTGTAGTAAAAGTAATGTTGTTAATGCAAAAACTGAAGATGTTTTTCATGTAGTTGCTATGGACCTACTGAGTCACTACATACAGAGCTTGAGCTTTTGTTGTCTTACATGTTGGTTATACCCTGTAAAGACTGTAGTCTAACTGCTACCAAATCGGAGTGGAAGCATTTTGCACTTGGGTTTGTTCAGGTGTGGAGCAGTGCTGGAGGGAGGAGGCTCTGGAGAATATAGCCATCAAATTCAATCATTATCTGTGAGAAGAACAGACGCTGCAGTCTAGAGGCAGGCAGGAGTGTGAACTGATGTGGTGCACATTCATCACAGTATGCTGCTGATACTACTTAAAATCCCGACTTACAGGCACACTATTCCTCGGTGCTCCTAAACAGTGCAGTGCTGCTCAAACTGTGTGGCTTCAGGTGTGGACAAGCATATTCATACACTCAGGTCTCACACCTGCAGGTTTTTGAGTGTAGCCCCCTAGAGAGGAAAAATTAATCTGTTAACTAATTTCACAACAGAGTACCAAACATTTCATAGCCATTAAAGTCCTTGTATACCGTAGCTTCGTGGCCGAGTTCCAGCTTTTACTGGCAAACACTTCCTTTAAATTAGCTATCTTTGAATACACTACTTTTGCAAGAGCCTGGTGATGCAAGATTTCGGTTTAAAGGAATATATGTTGTTGGATTTTACACTTCTTTGATATGTATATTAAAAATATGCTTGACAGCCTGATTTAGCTGGAAAGAGTTGGGGGGGGAGTAATCAAACAGAACAAAATGGTTATTCTGATTGTTAAGTACTTTGTGCCTCAAAGTACTGAATCCTCTTACTTGTTTTGTACAAAGTTGGGTGCTGCGCTACTATGGAGGCAACCATTATGCACCCCCAACAGTAGCTTGCACAAATAGCCTTGGGGATTTCAGTCATCTTTATTAAGGAGAGTTGCACTGTGTATTGTGGTTTTGTCTACAAAATCTTGCAGAGATATGCTGGAAAGGCTTGAATGTCTTGTGAGCAGGGTGGCACTTGTGATAATGATCAGAGCTTATCTATAGTACTGCTTATTTGAGAAATTAAGCTCAAGACGTGGTGCAGACTGCTTACGGTACAACTCACTGCATCTTGATGCTGTCTTTCTCAGAGAGACCACTGAATGATATGGCAAATTCAAATTGGATCATTACAGCTGTACAAAAAGGTTCGAGGAAGAGGTACAGAATATAAGCAAAATAATCATCATAGCAGAATGGGAACATGAGCTCACCTGCCTGTTTAGTTGTGTTTTTCAGCAGCTTTGTTAAATACAGGCTTACATTTCAGATGATGTGGATCATCCTTACCGAAAAATCAAGGCCTTGTAAATCTGCCTCAGGTTAGACATCCCAAATCAAGACTTTGATACCAATGTTCCTCTTATTTTTTTCAAGGCTGGGAGAGATGGGGTAAGGTCTTCCCTTACATACATCACTATCGCGTCAGTCTCTTTGGGCCTTTGTGTTGATCAGAGATTTCTCAGGCATTGGTCTGTACTGGACAGGTCTCTTGCCTTCCTTATCTAATTGCCCCTTTTTTTGCTTCTTCTCACAAGACTGCTGCCTGCCCAGAAGCTTCTTTGCAGGGCATAATTTTCAATCTTTCTGATTCTAGTAAGCAAATTGGGGAAAAAACATCCTAAGGTAATACTGAATTATAAAAGTTAGCTCGAAGGTTTTGGTTATGATGGTCTATTTTCCTGTTTGGTAGAAACACATTCTTGATAGTGAAATCTATCTCACAACATGGAGAGGTTCGAGGATTGCTGTTTGTACTTGGTATAACTAGACACATGCAAAATTGTGTAACACTAGAACTGTTCTCTACTTAGCTGAGACTAATGTTATTAAAAGAAATGGTGGATAAATTAGGAAATGAACATCCTGTTGCCAGGTCAACCACATTCCTTATTTGTATCAGTGTGTGTATGAGGAGGATAACATGTAGTGAGGACAGACAAGAGCGGCAAGCTCTCCACGGCACCGTGGGAGGGAAAGGTTGTAGAAAATAATGCCTTTAGCAACAGTGACCTAAACCCTTCATTCTCTTATCACTCTGTGTACATGTCAGTGAGAACGAGGGAGAATTATTAGAAGGATCAAAAGGCAAAATTCTCTTTCTTAATTAACTGTATCTCAGTTTCCTGAGGATACACGCAACATATTTCTGTGTGTTTTCTCAGATTTCACTGGTGATGAGACACAGTGGATCAAAGATATTGCCTCACTTAAACTGTTCTCAATTTCTTTGTGTTTACAGTAGATGATTTACTGCCTTTCCAGGTTTTGACTTGAATCCTGTAAATGTTTTTTTAGGGTTTCATTACTAATCTTCTTGTGAAATCTACTTGCTATGCAAAAAATAAAAATAATTGTGCTGTTATGATGACAAAGTATAGTGGTCAGAGTCTTTCCTCTTTCTTGGCTGATACCTTTGACGTGTAAAGAGCAATGGTTCATCTGTGTGAGAAACAGTGATGTTTTAAATGGAAAGTTTAAAGTCAGTCAGTTGCACCATTAAACCTATAAAGTGCTTATTTGGGGAGTATCCTGGTATCTCATTGGTTCTGTTTTCCAGAAAATTAGGTATGGTTCTAGTTTTGGTCTCTTATTCCCCATATGCATATGGGCTAGGAATACTGTGGTGGGAAAAATGTGCTCATGCTTGAAACAGAGGCAGTGCCTGTCTCTTTTCAGCAGGTATTCTTGCAGCCTATTAAGAGTTGCACAGATGGACTCCAAAGGGAGTCTCTTTCAGTTCTTTAACTGTAATGATACGAACCAAGATAATTTTTTAAAACTGAGGTTTAAAAGTTAGGCTTCCAAATAAGTGCAATTCTTTTTCCTGCTTGGTACCCAGCAGTTCTTGTTTTCATCTGCAGAGGACTACTAGGTGCTTAGCATTTAAGAAAATCAGGGCGCTTACGTAAGTACCTACATGCAGATATAAGTCTGACAGGCACCCAGTTTTCAAAGTCTTGCCTACTGGGTGCAGTGTGGGTGGTCGAGAAATTTGAGGTAGGCTCCTTGGGGCTGCGAGATGGAACTGTTGATATAGAACACTTGTTTTCTAGCTGGCAATAATTTTATGAAAAGTGGCTGTTAATCTTTTCTACTTTAATGTGTTTCCTTTTCCTTCCCTTGCTTCATAAGACATTCTTCATTTGACTGTGGGGAAATCAAGCCTAAAGTATTGTTGTATCATGTGTTACAGCTGCTCCCATATAAATTTCTGTTCTATTTGCATAAGTCAGAACAACATTGAAGTACTCTTCTTTCCACCAAAGATTTCTGTTATGGTGAGAAGGAAAAGAAAACCAACAACTTGACTCAGGTTTAGAAACCCGTAGTTTCATCTTTACAAAAATGCTATACAAAACAAAGGGTAACAATGACTTTTGCTGAGATTGTACAAGAGAGCACCCAGGGGGAACCCAGGGTGTTTTATTATTTCTGAAATGAAATTGCAGTGAAGAAGGGACATTTTTCTATACATGAAAGCTCTGTCTTTTTTTTCTATCACCCAGCTCTGAAGGTAGTAATACAGTATTTGTCTTCTGTTTATGATAAGCACATGATTGACATTAAGCGTTCAAGTGTGTGTCTTTCTTTTATCTCCCACAAGTACTGTTTTTCCTCTTTCTGTTCAGTTAAGTCATGTTCTGTATTTTATGCAGCCTAGAAGAGGCTCTGTGTTCCTAATCTTGTTATCTGCTTTCTCAGCATTTATTCATTTTTCAATTGCCTATGGAAGTGGAAAGGTTAAGATACAGTAACTGGACTCTGTGACGGCAGAGTCTTTCTTTGTAAAGCTGCTGCTTGCATTTTCTTCTCAATTTGCCTTTTGTTCTATACACTTCAGCTTTAGGATAATCACATATTATGTTAGATACAGCTCTTCTGATCTTCTGTAGGTGCATATAGTGTTCATGGAACTGAATATAATTATGATGTATGTAGGCAAGATGTAACACATGCTAACCTGTAAAATATATGACGTTTTCAGTTGGAAAATATGAACTAGCATAAGTTATTCATTACAGAAGGTGTCATGAAGTTGTCCATATCCTCTTTACTGAGTTTTTTATGTGTGTGTACACAACAGCATGTTACTGAGGCGCCAAGATCTTTGTTTTGATACCCAGAAGTGTTGTTTGGGCTTTGATTTGCTTCCCTGTGTTCTGTCACACCCTGTTATAAAGCTTTGCGTGGAGAATGTTCCCAGTAAAACAAATTAGGTCTGCAGACTGTGTGCTTTTACTAATTATTTTCCATATTATCTGTTAGATGGATACTTTTCAGGTTGGTCTTACTCTTATGGAAAATTGTCTTGATAGATGAGTAGCTCAGAGCAACATCTGTAATTTATGGCTATAGAAAACGCATGCAGTCTCTCACTGTCTTTACAGATGTGCTTTAGGGCAAGTGAGATGTTCAGATAATGGAAAGGGGGAGTGTTAATAAATCTCAGTCAGGAGGACAATACTTACATCTTTTCTTTAAAATAAATTCAAAGCTGAATTCTAAATTACTTTTTTAAACATCATTGGTGCTTTTTCTTCATACTATTGCTATTGTTAAATTGAATGCGAGATAATATGCTTGATGTGTAATTTAAAAATACAAGTAATTAGATGGTGAGATTTTCTTTCCGAAACAGAACTGGTAAATCACTCAGACCCCGTAAAATGTAGACTAGTGCTTTTGATTAGTTGTTGGAATCATTCGAGTTGCTGTCGGTGTTTGTTTCAGAATTAGAGAAACTATTACTGTATATTGGGAAAATGACTGCTGCAGTATTAATAACATTGTTGTAATCTGTAAGAACTGTGAAGAAAATGAACAGCATAGAAATAGCTGCTCTGGAACAAACCGGTGATCCATACAGTCTAGTATCGTGTCTCTGACAGTAACCAATATGTGATGATTCAGAGGAAGAAATACACGCAGCCAATTGTGTTATAGTGTACCACAGAGGGAAATTTCTTTCTGGCCCCAGATGGTGCTCAGTTTATGCCTTAAAGCATGAGGATTGATAGCCATTGTAAATTTCACCTTAGCTAGTGTAACCAAATTGAATTGCTCCTTGTTGTCCATAACCTGCCCTTCACCTGGCCTTTGTAGAATTACAGTCCTGTCCCTTATTGCTGGATTCATAGCTTTTACGTTTGCTGTTTTAAGCAGATGCAGTAGTACAATCCAAGGACTTGTGCCACTATTTTACATGATGTCACACACCACTGTATTTGTCATCGATAACAACTTGACTCAATGCTTTTGGTTAAACTGAAAATCATACTTTTCTGTGGGGCAGAGCAGACACTGCACTCTGTGTCAATTCTCTGCCAGCTTGATAGCAACTGTCTCCTATTCTGAACACGGGAGCCTTGGTCACACGAAGGGTTGAAGACTATGCCTAGAACTGACACTCTAAGACACTGTTGTGTCATTGCAGTGACCTGAAAGGATCAAAATTGGGTTCAGAGTATTACCCCATGCTGCAAATCTTGACCTCTGCAGCCTTTGAAGGGAAAGTCAGTGTTGGTCATTCCGTTCTTTCACTTTCTACGTACTGCAAAACTGACGTTATATATCCCCAGCTGAAGACACTGGAGTGCAAGGTGATGTTAGAGAAACTAATATTGTTTTATTGCAATGCATATGTGACATTTGGACCAAAACTTATGAAAGTTCCCTGGATTCAGCCGCCACAGAAGCAGAGACCAAGGTCTTTATATTAACCCTTGGTACATTTTGTTTGTTATGCACCTATCTAATAAAACCTTGTAGTCTGAGAGGAGCTTTCTGACATCTGACAGTCTAGTAAAATAGTTGTTTATTGCAGACAAAAACTGACCTGATTTTACGCTGCCATTCATGGTGCAAGGCAGTGCAGGCTTTTGAAACTGCTTGCACTGATGCTGCTGCCCTTCCAGATCTTCTTGGGTACAGGCTAGTTTGATGGATAACAGCGCTGCATGTCTTACTGGTTTGTGCATGGCCTTTTAGCAAGTCCTTCCCTGTGTCCAGGGTACGAAGAATCTGCAACAGTGCTTATGCAATCACTGTCCTTCTTGTCTTTGCCTCTGTGGGTGAAGAGCAGTTTCTGACTTTACAGATAATGTTCAAAAAGCAGCAAGCAGTTATCACAGGAAGCAGATTTTGCTCAGCAGCTTACAGACTTGTCATTAGGTGCTGCCTTTCAGCCTTCCAAATGCATGCTCCGCTGTCATTTTGCTGCTCCTTGGGAGATAATTAAACAACTCATGTTTCCTTGCCAAATGACCAGTCAAAGCCAAGGAATCTGGGTTTCCTGAATGACAGTGGAACATCATAGCAATCTTGTGAGAAAAAATTCCCTTTCTCTCTGAAGGTGGGAGGCCTAGCTTTGTTTTAGACTCCTTCACTATTACTGCTGATGAATCTTCCAGAGGGATCATCTAGGCTTTAAATCAGCAGGAAGAAACAACCCTTTTGTTGGTTGGTAAGTGGCAACATGTCACGTGGCCCATCTGTGAACCTCAGCTGATCAAATCCAGCAGAAATTGTCCTTGAGTTGTCAGGCTGTATGAGCTGGCGCGTTGCCTCCTCCTTCATAGCAGAGTCCAGTTCTACCAGCACTGCGGTAGTTGAATGCTCACTTGAAGTCCGAACGTTTTGTATATTAGCGAGGAAGTCTGTCTTTGAAGGAAGGGACTTGTGGTGGTGATACGCTGCTGCCTAAGCTTTGGAAAAGGCTCCTGTTGTCCTGGACTTCCACAGGCAGGGTTGGTCCTCATGGGCTTGCAGGGTCATGTCTCCTCACACCGCCTTCCTTTTCTCAGCTGAGAAACGGGACTGTAGCCAGAGAGGCTACTTCAGGTGAAATTCCTTCTGAGGCAACCTTTAGGTTTTCTTCTCTAACACTCCCCCTTTCTCCAAGACCATATTGGTTCAGGAATGGGACAGCTTACTCGGAGCCATCTGGCTGTGGGACTGGAAACCTGGATGCAGCAGTCTCTGTGATCAATGACTGCAGAGGGACAGTGTTCGTTTGTAGCCATGCTATCTGACAACGGGAAATTAGCATTTTTTTTTTCAGAAGATAAATGAAGTTTTATATACCAGCAGATGAACTGGAAAATTCTGATGGCTTGATCTCGAATCCCAGATTTCCTTACACTTCTTGGGTCTTCCATATAGGTCCACCAAACATTTTCTAATAGTGTATAGATATGATTCCAAGGTAGTTGCAGTCAGTGAACTGCATACCTCGGGGGGGGGGATCAGTTTGCTATGGTTTATATATGAGATGCACCGTTTTAAAGACAAGAAATAAGAGGAAGCCAGCTCTGTGGTTATTCCTATATTAGACTAACATTACATGCATAAGAGAAAACCACTTTTAAGCCTTCAGTGTGCAAATTGTTCACTAAGTAAATCCAGTATTTCCATAAGGCTCTTGCTCTCTCACTTGTTCTGTGATACACTTTAGCTTGGTCTTAACTGCCTCACGTTTCTCCTCATTTTAATTACCTTTTCTTATATTTATTTACAAATTTCAAAATTCAGAGATCCCCAGGCCATACTTTTAAGAAGAAAGCATGTTTTTTATACTGAATAATGTGGATAAGCATGAGGAGGTTAATGTGAATCCAGGACCTTCTGCAAAGTCTCGCAGTTCAGCTTTGTCCCCTGTGCTTTGCTGGGCTTTTCTAACACTAATGAACGAGTGCTCAGACAAAAAAGGTGGTGGTGTGAGGTTGCTGAACTCTCAGGCCACATCATGGGTTGGGGGCATATCCTGCAGTGGCAGTTATGTAGCTGGAATAAAACATACATGCCCCTGCCTACCACCCAGCAGTGCTGCATTTCTTTGGCTTTGAAGGAGCTGGGGAGAAGCTGCTGTTCCCTGGAGCACCCTGGACTGTGGGAGCTGCCAGAAGTGTGTTCAAGGGGCAAGGGAAAAACTTTCAACTCTGGGCCCCCCCTTGGTAAATCCTCGCCTACTTCAGGCAAATGAAGATGAACGAAATCTTCCTTCCTGGTCTCGTGCAGTTTTTTAGCCCCTTTTGACCTTGGCATCTGATGAGGGTTGCTTTGACCCAACAGCCCCTCCTTGTCACGGAGGCAAATTCTTGCCTCTGGGGTTAGGAAGTCTCCCGGTTCCCGTTGACCTCAGGGTTCAGCTCTGCCACGGGAGTGAGATGCTGCAAGTCAGCTGTGTGATGGCATCTTTCAGCTGTCTGAAGTAGCGGCCTCTTGGCCCCCATGTTCAGCAGTGCTACAGGAATCCCAGGGCAACAGCAGCTCCCACTACATTTCAGAAAGCTGTCTGAGCTGCCCCACGTGTCTTAGCTCGTACCCCACATGAGTCTGCTAGCTGGTGGGGTGGCATAATTACTCAATTCAGGCAGGGCTCAGAAAGGGGGCCTAGTACAGTGATGCTGAATGACTTAACACATGCTAATGGAGTGGTTTTTCAAAGCGATACAGGAAACTTTCCTGCTAGGTAAGGTAAGAGAGCTGCTGTTTTGTATCATGTCCCAGCCAGAGCTGTGAGAAAGAATATTCTTTCTCTCACTGATGCGTATTAACCTCCCTTTGCAGGGATGGGACTCGTGGTGGCAATGTCTGGATGCTGCAGATTACCCAGGAGAGCGCGTATTGTGCAGGCATCAAGTTTCAGCAGTGCTAGATTTTGTTTGGTTGTTGTTTTTTTTTTTTTTCTGCAGCATATCAGCCATGTTAAATTGATTTGTGGGAGCCGTGGAAGCTGTTCAATGGGAAGAAGGCTAATTGTCCCTTCAGTCCGCTCTTCTCCTGTCCCTGTGTGCATCCAGGGAATTTCAGACCTCCCAGTAATCCCAGAAACACATTCACACAGCAAGGTGGAGTTTGTGTTTGATGTGCAAAATGGTGGTTCATTGTAATCTTCCCTGTGTGTGTACTCAAGAGGCCAAACCTCATTTTTATTTGGCTTGTCCCTGAGTGCTATTGAATGGACTTATTGTGTGAAATAACCATGTGTGTCAATCTCTGGTATTTCACCTCAGAAATTAATAGTACTTTCTTGAGACAGTCTCCCTCAACTGTCAAAGCCATAATACTGCTGAGCGATCAAGCCTGGAGGGGGCTTGGGGAATGAGCTGCTCTGCATAGGTGCGATCGTGATGTCAGGCCCAGATAAACTGAACTAAACACACATTGGAGTTTGCTGTCAATGCTAAATGTCCTTTCAGGAAAATTACTTAACTTCTTTTCTTTTCCTTCAATTTTCCTTCACCTTTTTTTAATCGTATGTGGCAAATCTACATTTCTGTGACTAGTTACCGGCTGCCAGAAACTCCCCTTCAGGAGAAACAAAGCAAACCCACCCACCCCCAACACTTGCG
Source organism: Charadrius vociferus (assembly GCF_000708025.1). NCBI lineage: Eukaryota > Metazoa > Chordata > Aves > Charadriiformes > Charadriidae > Charadrius > Charadrius vociferus. The sequence goes on from NW_009661371.1 coordinate 1,398,984, forward strand.
TGCTATTAGAGTCAACCTAGATTTGATGCCAGTTGATAGTAAGAGGTGCCGTATGACTCCTAAGTACTTCTTGTTAACACTGAGTAGAGGGGAGACAGACATGTCAGTGCTATATTTATTATCGACGTATGGACAGCATGAAGCTATTTTCCTTAACAAAGTTTAACTCATGAAAATATTTAATGGTAATGGCCAGGTGTATGTTAGTAAGACTGTGATAGTTTATTAATTTGCTCGATGTAATGTTTTTAAACCAGGCATCCTAGCTAGATAGTGCTATGTGTGCCGTGCTCAGTCAACTGTACTGATAGGGGAAAGTCTGTTACATCTGTTCTCATTAGTGCCTTGGATTTTATAGGAATAAGTATACTTTGGAAAAAATCACTTCAGACATTATACACAGAAATCATTCATTTTGTCATCCTGGAATGCTTCTGGAGAGGGCCTGCATGTCTTTTGATTCACTACTCTGTCTTTATTTATCAGTGTCATTCCCTAAGACACTGCATCAGTGGTCCTGTGAGAATGTCCTCTAATGCAGTGAAAGCATTAGCACCCACTAATCTCTTCTAAATTGCTTTATACTGCTTTTGATTCCTGAAATGTGATGAAGTCAATAAAATTGTGGGCTTTGCTTGCTTCTCTAGTATTCCGTGGATATTGTTATTATTTACTTTATTTATAAACAAATGCAGGCCAGCACATTCACACACATACAATTGAAAGTGTCAGCTTATAATGTAGCCTGGCTATTGCAGGCTATATTATATCAAGCACCACCATTAATGTAGTGACTCTGTTTTTTGATGGATAAGACACCTTGAACACTTTCTCCTTTTGCTTCCTGTCACTGCAGCACTGGCAGGCATCATGAGTGCCTAAAATGCATCTCAATCTTAGGCCTCCTTGGTGGTGTGGAGTGGCAGGGGCTACTGCGCCTTGTATCCAGCAGTGTGAGTTGGTTTCTTAGCTTCAGATGCTCTGATTGGCGCTTCTGCAACAAAATTGTCATAATACCTGAGAAACTGCTGCCCAATGATGCCTAAACTTTCAGCCTAATGGCCAGTTTATACCTCCTTGATTCTTGCGTGGCTTTTTTTCCTGCCTGTTTACCCAGTTTGAATTACAGATAACATCCCAGTTGTCTATCAAGCTAAACATCTTGGCTTCTCTCTCCTTCTCTTGTAAGATGTGCACTTCTGGATTGTTGTGGGAGCACTTCTCTGCCCTGTTCTGGTTTGTGAATCTCTCCCTTGAATGTTGAAGATACTATCACGTGCAGTTTCTGAAAGAAAGCCCTTGTACAGTGGCATTAATGCTTTTCTATTTACTGAAAATGCCTTGACTGATGCTTCCTATCATTACATTTGTCTCTTTCGTAGCTGAATCTTACAGACCATACATTCTCTATCTTTGTAATTTGCTATTGATGAGCTCTCAGCTTCTTGCAGGAGTGTTTGCAGTTAGCTCCCAAGTGCAGCATCACAGTATTTTTTTGTTCATGTGGGACTCATTTCACATTTCTTGTCACCAAAGAAATCCATTTCTTTTGGGGTAGTTATTGCAATCCTTCTCCATGTTGGCAATGACACCTCACATTGCTGACTCTCATTAGCCCACTTGTTTATGCTGAAGTTATTAAAATGCTAAACTAGATTTATCCTTGAGAAACTCCAGTAGCCAAGCTCCCTGCTGTCTGACGTTCTTCCCCTTAATACTTCTTGTTGCTGTTTTTCCTTCACTCAGCTGGCTACCCACCAGCTACTACTTTCTAAACTGACAAATGGTTTCCACTGGAAATGCTTTACTGAAGTCCAGCTGTATGAGACTGACTGAATTTCCTTTGTCTTTGTCTAAAACATGGATTATCTTACCATGTCAGCCTGAAGAACTCTTTGAATTTTAGCCCATTTTGCCTTCATGTCCATGTCACTCATTAACCTTCAAAATTTGTTCTAAATTCTCCCATACTCCTGACGTCAAACTTACAAGACTCCATTTATATTACTTTCCTATTCTTAACACAGGCATTATATTCACTGTTCTCCAGTCAAATGATATAACTTCTAACTGGATAGGCTATTATAAAAATACTTGCTACAAGACCATAGTAGACTATTATTTTATGTGAGGTATCATTATTATGGAGCTGTGAAAATGAAAAGTGTAGTTCTGTTTAGCTTTATTTTCTCAAAGGAACTTCTAACCATGGTGAGATGAGAGAGTTGAGTTGTGTGCTATATGGGTGAGAAATCCGAGGCTGTTTTTTTTATTTAGCCTTTAGTCTTTTTAATGTATGCATTGGTTTTCATTTCAGTGGCTGTTTACAAAAACAGATCTTCTTGGAATAAGAATGGAAACGAAATGAATAATACAGTGGTTTCCATTAAAAACAAGAAAAAAAAAAAATCAACGGTTGTCATTATATACGAGAAAGGGAAATGACTTTGGTATCTCACTTCTCACCAGCTGAGTTGGTAATAGAAATTGAGAAGCACTGAAATAACATTCTTAAAAGGCTGTTTTTATTTTGATAGGGCTGTCTTTTTATTGCATTTTAACAGTTCTTGAGCACTCATCAACTATCTTGAATGTGACCTGACATGGCAGTACATGTTATAATCTTTTATTAGCATAGAGGGTATGATGCTAAATTATGCCACCTGCGTATTCATTCACAAATAGTGGTCAGCAGAATGTAGTCCCCATATCTGTCTAATTTAATGACTCTGATGGGAAACACTTTCTTTTTTTTTTAATCTTTAACTTCTTTGCTTAATTATAAACTTAATCTTAGCAAGGCAGAATGTCAACTTCTGAACTGAGATTTGGACAGTGTTTGGATAAGACCTGTTCACATTTTAAGAAAAAAGCTGTGAACTATTTAATAGACCCAAGTGATGGGGGGGAGCACTGCTTTCCATTCATTTGTGTCATAGCGCTAGTACCTTAGTGTCCCCTGGTATTAGATGGGGAGTTGCTGTTCACGCACTGATGTGGAAAGGAGAACGTGTAGTGTTGAGTCACTGGTAGCCCATCCGTGAAGGTGTCTGCTAATAAGCTGACATCGGGGAACTTGCTGCCAGATGGTCCAACTATGGACCAAAGGATGTTCTTTGGTTTTACTCTATCTTACATTTTAGTTTCAAGTTTGCTGTATGTGGATTTCATGGATGATGGGCTCTATTGAAGAGGCAGTCTGACTCATTTCAGCTGAACTATGCACATGAATATAGTAAGCAAAATTCGGCCCGTTTTGGTTCATCTTCTCGTGCCTTATATAAATGGCCTTGAACCAGAGTGTGTCCACATCTAAAAAAATGTCCATTTGAGCATTTGGTTGTTTTTCCTTTTTCAGAGCTTTGAAAATGGGGTGGGGCAACCCAACAAAATCCCAAGTATGGTTATCACCTGGATTGCATTGCATGATCAACTCTGGAATATTAAACACTTCTAAGAGAAATGTATAGGCTTTGTGTAGAAACTCAGTGAAAAAATATGATTTATAGTAACTTCTCGGCCTCCAATTTTGTATTGATGGCAGATAACAAATAGTAGGAGAATGTTTCTTGGCTTTGTTGCTACCGTGCAATGCAGAACTCATGCACATATTTAATACATTTTTAAATAAAAGAGGCAGTTTGATAAATAGGTGGCCCGGTATTGCAATCCCACACAGAATGGACAGCTGTACTATCATTTCCCTATCAGTAATGTAGGGTTTACATTCGCATCAGATGCTGATGTAAATGTCTTTACATTTTCCGTTTGCTTATGTATAAAATGATTCAGGTAATGGATTCTTTAATGCCTTGTGGCTGTGCAACTGATTTAATCTGGTACCTTACCTACCATTTTCTATGGTAGGCAAGAAGATTGTATAGTATAGAAAGCTGTAATTTTATAAAATTTTTGAGACCTCAAAAAGGTGGTTTGCCTTCCAGGGATTTCCAACTCAGTTCAAATATTTGCATGGCTTCATAGCTAAGTGTTGACAGGGATGTGTAGCTTCTCATCCATTGGGGTATTGCACCTGAGGAGGAAAAGAATAAAAAACTATGTTAAACATTTTTTATTCTTTTTGAAAGGTTTCTAATTCTCTTAAGGTAGCATCCAAATATTCATGCTTTTATTCCCCCTCAGAGGTGATCAGCCTTTACGTGTTTCTTGGCTGGATCCCATACTTCATTTATGGATATTCAAAAGTTCTCTAATAATAAGCAAAATGGAGATGAATTGCCTGTAGACCTTGTAGCCTTCGCATAGAACTTGAAAATACTGTAAAGTCCAAGGAAGTGTTAGCACTAAGCATCCCAAAAATGCACTGTACTGTTGCACTCTGGTAAGTACCTAACGGCCCAGATAACCTTCATATTGTGATGTTAGACTTCTCTTGCTTCTCTTAGGATTAAAGAGCTGTCAATGGTTTGCAATTCCTTTTGGCACTATAATATATTTTTACAAAAAGAAATCTGGTAAGTGTAACTGGACTATGTTGCATCTAGAGATGAACTTACCCTTCTATATTAATATTTCTCTGCAAGTGTATTTTCATACTAGTTATAGGAGAGAAGGATTGTCTAGATGACGTAAGTGACATAAGATCACAGGTTTCATTCAGAAGCAATTTGCAAGTCTGAACTTTTGTTTTGTTTTGTTTGTGTTTTTTTTTTAAAAAAGAAAAAAACCCAAACAAAACAAATTCCAGGTGCACTTTCATAAAACTCATAAGAGTTGGTTCTGTATCTGCTTAGCCTTTTACGGGCAGTATGGTGAGTTGTCCTTTTCCACAAATTCCAGGTTCTTTGCTTGTGCACCAGCTGGTTGGCAGCTGAAACTTCTGCGTTTCTGACTTGTGACACCTCATGAGCCTGAATTCCTGGAACTTCTAAGCTTGCAGCTCCTTGGTGCTTCAGTTCCTACAGTCCTCAGCTATAAAGTAGTCTAGCAGCATTGACTTACTTGAAAGGAAATCCTGAAATTCCTGTTCAGTAGCAAACACAGATAATTTAAATTTTTATTCCTTTAGGGAACAAATGTTCCCTATCTACGTTTCAAAGGTTGGTATTGTTTGTGGAGTAGAAACATGAGAATTCCTGCCTAGCTGTGCTCTGAAGTCCCTTAGATGACTTTTGGAAATCCCATGCTGAGTCTTTGGCTGCATTCAGAAAGGATCACAAGCAGGGAGCAGTTATTGCCAAGCTTTCTGTGGCAAGAAGGAGAATAATGTATTGATGAGTTAAATTTGAACTTTTGCTTCATTTTACCATTTGTGATCATTATTATTGCCTACACTAGAATAATTCTCAGAGTTTGGCCTACGGCTACAACTATTCTGTTCCATCTGTTGCAGAGATGCAAATTTAAACAGGCAGAAAAATACCATCCCAACTCAAGCTATGTATTACTACATCCAGGCAAAATTTGCCACTTTTCAGTATAAGAAAATTTACTTTGGCAAAAAGGATTTCTATATCTGCTTATCTCAGGTGATTTCATGGCTCCTTCTCATAATAACATCTATTCAGTGCTTCGGAAGAAACAACAGAGTGGCAGGTGGTGTAGTGCAGAGAAGGCTCTTGTGCCTGCTGATGCATTAGCTGTACCAAATAAACCTCCACTGATTTTACTAATACAGTGGTACAAATGATAGAAACAGCCTAAGGCCTTTTCTGTTCCTTTGGAGTAATGGTAGTGTTGGTGGGACCTTGCAACAGCGGAGCTATAGGGGGAAAATGATAAGCAGATAAGGTGGTAGCTGCTGCTTCCTAAGTAAAATAGCGAAAGACAGCAGGTGCCTTGTGCTCTGTGTTTCCAGTTTGGTAACTGCAGTACTTCACGTGTTGTGGCTGTGTGAATAAAATGTTAGCATCAATTTGAAGCGTGTTTGAGATCATACCCCTTCAACATTCAGCGTAAAAGCTGAAGGGACAAGATCCACATCCTTTCACTTCTCTGTGCCCTTCCTTCTTTTGCTGTCTTTACTAATAATTTCTCTAACTCCCCCACCCTCCCTTTTTAAGCAACCTGTCACACCTCCATTGTTTCTTCTATCCCTTTCTGCTAAGGATATTGTATTCTCTTCCTACGGCTGTTAAAGTGATGCGCCTTAAATCTTCTTTACAGTGTTCTGCCTGTTGGAAAGCAAAGCATTGACTGTGGATATAATGCAGTTTTGTTTGAAGTGGTAATTAAATAAGAAGCAGTATATTGGGAGGCAGAGTTGCCAAGTGCCTAAGAAGGGAGTGGAAATTTTAATCTTTTCATGGTCTTCTGCCACCATTTGCTTAGGAAGGTAGAGGGCATGAGATATCTACCATCAGGAAAGAAGTTCTAAATGAAGTGTTGGTTTCCACCTAAGCTCCTGTTTGCAGCCCATTACAAAAAGCACAAACCTCAAAAGCCACTCTGACTTCAGTTCCCAGTGAAACTCACATTTGATTATTTCTGTTTTCCAGTTTCTTTGACAGCTCAACCTCAGTCCTGCCTCCACCTCACGCAATTTTCAGATCCTGTTCAGTAAGCAGAACAAGTATAAACATGGTTCTGTACTCCAGTTATCCTGGGAGGGGGGGGGGGGACACACGAGGACGGGGACGGGGACGGGACACGGACGAGGAGCGGACAGGGGGAGAAAAAAAAGACATGTAAGTACACAACATGCTCAGTGGGGTGTTTGAACAAAATAGATCACTTTTCTTTAAATTTGGAGTGTTTCCCTAACTTTGGAGTTCTTCACTCTCTGGTCTGTTCTGACTAGCCCTGGGTCCTTTCCTTTCGTTTTTGTCTTCCCAGCCTACATTCCCCTCCCTTCACAAGCACTGCTGACTCTGCTGCCTCCTGTTTCTCCCTTGCCTACGCTCTCAGAGTATCATTGGCTCCATGCCTTACTCAGCCAGGATAGTGTCACGAATACTGCATGCTGTTCAAATGTGCATGTCTGATGTGCAAAGTTTTAAAGTAAATGCTTCTGAAGATAGAAACTGTGGGGGGAATATCACAAACCAAGAAAATTGCTGTGTTTTCTAAAGAGAGAAAACACATTGAAAATAGTCATTGTAAATGACACATATGCCTGGTGAGTGAATCATATGCAGTGTTCTAAAAGCTAGGATGTGTAATGAAAATCATTAAAAATAGGGACCTCGAGATTATCTGTTTAACTCCCATCTCCAGGGCAGTTCAGCTATACCTCAAACATTACTACCAATGTTTATCTAACCTTTTCAACAAGATTTCCATTGTGGAAATTAAACAATATTCCTAAGCAGCATGTTTAATTTACTGGTGGTTTCATTTACCTCTGAACATGGAGGACATTTTACTTCTTCCTCTTTGCAGCAACACTTCATATACATGTTATATATGTTAGCTGACTTCTCAGTCTCTCTCTTCCTCAGATGGCACACCTCTTGTACTTTCAGTGTTTGCTCAGAGGGTCTCCTATGCAGACATTGCTCATCCTTGTCCTCTTGCCTCTAGATTTTAAGTGGTGTACAGTCAGTGGATTTATTGAAACATAGTCTTAACCTGGACAAACTACTTCGGAAGAGGCTTTGTTAGCTCTTAGCGCTCTAATGTTTGGGGCATTTATTTTCTTTTCCCAGCAGTGTGACAGTGTTGATTGATGTTTGATTTCCGAGCCATTTTCACCCCTCAGGTCCTCTGCTGTCTTCTCACCAGTTGTTTTGCATCCGGTATTTGTGCAGTTGATTGTTGTGACCTTCAGCTTGCTGACAAGATCTGAAGTATAACACTTAGCGTTTGTCTTTACTAAGGCATATCCTATTTATTTCAGACCACTTTTCCATTCTCTTAGGATTGTTTGGGATTCTAATCCTGTTTTCCAGCAGTTTTTGCCCTTTGCAACTTTACGTGGTCTGCAAATACAGCAAGTGTATTACATCATCCAAGGCATTGATGAAATGCCTGTACACTAGGAGACTTGGTAAGACAGCAAGCTAGTGATAGCTATCCTTCAAATAGAGTTTTTCAACTAGGGATGTGCCTACTTCATGTTACTCATATTCCCTTTGGTTCACTATGAAAATGTTGCACGAGGTAGGTTAGGGCATCATTGGTAGGTTTTCTAGTAATGTCATAGGAGTTTGGATTGGTGTCATTTGTCTTCACTGCTACTGATCACCTTGCTGTCTTCTCTGTGTCTGTAGATTAAATCTTTATTGTTCTCTAACCTTGCCAGCAATTACAGGTAGGTGCACTGAAATCTGATTCTCTCTATTCTCCTTTTCCTACTCTGTGTATCTGCCTCTTTCTAGTCTTTAAGTATCTATTTGTCTTCCACAAGTTCTTGAAGACTTTTCTTGAAAACTTTTCTTGCCTACAAGGTTATTGTCATTGCCTATATCAGGCTGACACTTTTTACTTATGCTTCCTTGTAATTATTTGCTTGTAGGTGTCAGATAGTATGCAAGAAAATGTCGACCTTTCAATTATTATACTGGTTTTAATGACTCTTACTGCCCCCTTATTTAGCAAAGCTGTTCTTTGATAGCTTTTTGTGATGAAAGCTGCTGTTCTTTTCAGCTGTTTGTGATGTACCTTTTCTATTTTGTTCTGGAGTCTTGGGGCCAGGTTCTGACCTAACCTCAGTGCCTCAGTATCTTTGGCTGTCAGGAGACGTGATCTTCAGTCAGAATAAGCCAAGAGCATTTAAACTGTCTTAAGGTAAATCATCCTAACTGTGCCCCAGGCCACACTTAGGAGGTGAAGCCATCTTTGCTTTTTGCCCTTTAAGGCAAGCTCAGCAGATATCTGGCTCATCTGGGAAATGAGCTCACTGAGTTTACATGAAATACTTCGTTGACTTAACTTTTTTCTCCTTTGAATGTTGTACTTCTTTAAAATGCTTTTACAAAGTTATCTTTCTTCCCTTCTACCAGACATTACGGGGTGAAAACCTTGGCCCACTGAAATCAGTATGACCTTCAGTTAGGTCAGGAATTGCACCCTAGAATTTAAAGAATGGTTATACTGTGCAAGCCTTAAGTAACATGCTTCATTTTGCTAAGCTCACTTTTTATCTCTAACCACTCTTCAGCCAAAACTAAATAGGGAATAAGGAGAGCAGTGCATATAATCTTGAGTTTTGTAGAGACAAAACCAATGTTATTCACATTTTTATGTTTTTAGAACAAGGCCAAGTTCTCTGGAATCTATTTCATCACATGTTAAATAAATTTGGATAAAGAATGGATTTGTGTCTCAGTGAACGATCCCAGGAAATCTGAGTTGAATTGATGACCCTGACATTGTCATTACCTTACCATGCTTTCACTTTTCCATCTGTAAAATGAGGATAATGATACTGGTATTTCTTTAAAGCCCTTGGTGATCTTTGGCTGAGAACTTTTGGCTATATTCCACAAGCAACACTTCTTTACTTTCCAGAAACCTTTTCAGGTTTCCATTAAAAAAATAGACGTGTTCAGCTTTTCGTACTGGCACTAAGAGGCTTCAGTGTTGCTAGATCTGTGAGATCTCTTCCAGAAATGAGTCATAAGAGATGTTCTTCCTTTTGCAGCCCTTGGTCTTTGTGCTGTGCTAGAGAAGGTTGGTGTTTTGCCTCCCAGCAGAAACATCCACCATCATTCTAGGGAATGAGCATGACAGTTGTGTTGCACTTAGAAAGTGACGTTTGCATAGGGCTCTCCTAATAGAGAGGTTGTTCTGGAGTCCCAGTAGAGTGCTAAGTGCCTTTTAGAATAGATTTAAATTAATGAAGGGATTAAAGGATGTTGGTGCTTACAATAGCAGAGGGCTGTTCTTAATGACATAGAATAGTGGTTCTGAAGGGAACAGGACTGACTACACCATTACATAAGAAACAAGGGGAAAAGAAACCAAGTTTGCTTGAAGATCAAAAATGCTGCGTTTGTAGGAAAGGAAGATAAAGAAACCGAGAAACCTTATTATGTTATGGCAGTTTCTGGACTATCAGAGTGAAGATTTTCTAGTTATCAGGAGGGTTTTGGTTGGGCGGGTGTTTTTGGGGCTTGGTTTGGTTTGGTTTGTTTTTTTTTTAACAGCTGAGGATTTTAAATGAGAACAGTAGTTGTTACATAATATCTAGCACTGAAACATCCTGAGGTTTTTGTGACTCCCTTGACGTGGAGTCAAATAGGGATAAAGTAGTTATGTTTCTATGTTTCTTAAAATGACTTTTTCAACATGCTGAATGGTTCTGGGCTCTCGGGGGAGCAGTGTAGGCCAGACTGACAGCAGAGTTGCATCACAGGCTGCCATCCCAATGGAAATGGGAATAAGCAGACAACTTCCATTAGAGGCCACCATTGAGATTACAGCAGCATGTTGGAAGTACTGTTTGCATTCCAAAGAGTAATTGCACATTGCTAGAACACGTCCCGTGTTGGTGCACAGTAGAAACAGTCAATATTGGCTTGGCAGGGGAAGGAAAGAGAATTGCACACTGTAAGTTGGAAAAGCTTTAGACCCGTGTTTCAATCTTATGGCATATTCTCTGTCAGGTACTTTCTTGTGGAGGACTCTAAAAGCATGTGCACTTCTATTCTCAATGATTTACAGCCTTTTATGTTTTCCAGGTTTCAGATCGAAATTGTTATTCTGATATTTTTTCTGACAAACTTTTAAAGCCAAGGTTTTTCAAACTTCAGCTCCTTGCTTTGAGAAACCATTCCACTGCCTATTACATTTTACCGTGAAGCATCCTTATCCCAGTGGTCTGATTTTTCTTGATTTCTTCCTATTATGCTTAGAACTTTCTCTTTATTTTAACTCACAAAATTCCTAGCTTCACACCTTCAAGTATTTGTACATTTTATGTAGGCTGGTTTTGTCCTCTACATTTTAAGTCTCTTGGGGTCTTTGGATGTCTGCCCTGTGAATCCTTGTATTGTTTTCCTGCAGTAAGATGACTGGCACTGAATGCATAGTCCTAAAATGATCCTTTCTTTGTACGTATATGTACATGTTCTGCTTATGCCTCTGCCTGTGCAGCCTAATCTCTCATTTGGCACTTTGTTGCCAAAGCAGTTGGCAAATCTGTGTTTCACAAATGCCTTTTGCAGGTAATTTCTGAAAGTTTTTTGCCCTGCTCTGGTGCCAAAATGCAAGTTAGCTAATTTAAACTCTTAAGACACATTAGCACAGAGGAATGATTGAAACATATATTGGGCAGTGGAAAGCTTTTAGGTTAGCGGTTGCGCTTTCAAAGGTAATTGCAAAGAAGGGAAGGTGGGGAGAGAAGAGTATCTGGGTAATCTCTGCAGTTGAGGAAAACCTATGGTAGTCTGTCACTGCTGTCATGAGCCCTGGGGCCACTGGTGGTTGGCATCTTTCTGCTTCTCTTCCTTGTGCTGGAAGGCTGGACCACCACGAAGCAAGTCCAAGGTGGGTAGAGGGGTGTAAAGGCTGGTTTAAAACTGCAACTGCATTTTGCTCTGTCTTTGCTAAGGATTCTGTGGTGAGAGCTAATGGTCAAGATCGCTGTCTCCCTGCATGCTCCTTCTTCGGAGGGTGTAGGCCTCAGCTCAAGGGTATGCACCTCATGCAGCCCTTCGTAACTGCACAAGCGTGCTAGCCTTATTACAACTTAGGTTCACTTTGCTCTTTTTGTAGAAGGGTGAATGATCCTGCAGAATATGAGACGATAGAAAAATACGTCAGTCTTAATTTCTGATATATTTGCTTACTTTTTTTAAGATGTCTTCTTTTTATCTCTAGTTGAGATTGCTGCCTTCCTAAGTGCCAGCATGGCATTTGGCTTTTCTCTTAGGCATTCAGGATATTTTCCTAGTCTGCATTTCCTTAGCCTAATCCCCATAGCATTTTCCAGTGAGATCATTAGTGAGATATATAAAGGGGGCTTATAAGAAAGATGAAGAGGGACTTTTCACCAGGACCAGTAGTGACAGGACAAGGGGCAACAGCTTTAAATTGAAAGAGAGTAGATTTAGATTGGGCATAAGCCAGAATTGGTTTTTATGATGAGGGTGGTGAGACACTGGAACAGGTTGCCCGGACAAGTTGTGGGTGACCCTTCATCGGAAGTGGACAGGGCTTTAAGCAACCTGACCTAGTGAAAGATGCATGTGCCTGTCACAGGGGGGTTGGGCCAGATGATATTCAAAGGTCCTCTCCAACCCAAACCATTCTATGATTCAGTCCTGAAAATAATTTGACCTATTTGATGGGTATTTGGATGTTGGAATTGATGTGTGTTCTTTTTTCAGTGATGTAATGTTTAAAGTCCTGTTCAAGTTATTCAAATTCAGTTCTACCTTCTTTTTCTCAGACCAGGAAGACCTGGGCTGAAAGTGTTTCTTTCTCGGTACTAATGCTTGATTCAGCTGTACAGGTTCTCTCTGCCTCTTTTATCAGCTTAGGAAGACACTTATGGGAAAGTGCTTATTGCACCTTGGGTTTCTGTCATATGTTTCTGGTTCAGAGAAATGCTTTGTGCTGCGTTTGCTTAGCTAGAGGAAGAAAGCATTTCGATTTCAAACCATTGGAGAGAGTGTGTTCTGCAAACCAAACTTCTTTTTACCTTGCCGCATTACTCTTCTTGATGGCATATTGATTTACTTTACTCAGCCAAGTTGGGCCAGGCCCAGCTTTCTGCCCAATTATGTGTCTCGGCATCTTGCAGTTTCACATCTTAAGTAGGGCTCAGACTTGTTCCTCCATCTAGCTCTGTAACTGCAGGTTCTTCCTGTCCATTTCTTTTGGGCTCGTGATGAGCAAACATGGTGCAGGTGTACCTGGAGGCAAAAGCAGCAGGTTCCACCCCAGACATTGAACACCTTCTTAACAGCGTGTGGGATTTCCGCTCCTACAGCAGCCTCCTACTTTCCCATGCGGAACAGGGACTAGGCACAGAGATGAGTTTGAAAGTTTACTGTATAGATGCTTGAGTCCTCTGCAGAGGCTGTGTTGAGAATATGCAGGTTAAGGTATCTTGAGCATAGAAGGTCTCTCCAGCCATTACATTTACTTCACAAGGTTTCTTTCTTTATAAAACAGCAGCGTGTACCTTGGGTTCGGAGTTTGTGCTAGTTGTCTAGCCATGGACATTTAAGTTAGGGCAAAATTTCAGATCACTTCTTTAAAAGTGGTTCAGTCTGATCCCGTGTTATGGTGGTGATTGCTGAGATGGTCAAGCTGGTCAGAGGATGTGGTTTCAGCTCCTAAGCTGATTTGACTGCTCCCTGTTGCCCGAGGGGTTTAACCAGCTGAATAGGGTCTGGGTGTCAGGTAAGCATGAGAATAAGTGAGATGGAAAATGTAAGAATGAAAGAGTTGAGATGAGTGCAGCACCTCCACTTTCCCAGACAGCTTTGAGATGTTAGCCTGACTCTGTGTTTCCTGAGGTTTTAGCTCTGCTGCAGGGGGAGGCAGAGCTGCCTTGCTCCTGGCCACTTGCTTCCCATGTGTTGGCCGATAACTGAACCCCTTGAGCCAGCTCAGCTCACTAAACCTCCAGAAAATTAACTATTTGTAAACCCGTGAGTTCTCTGACTGTCTCAGCAGATCACCTCAGCACTACAGCCAGTTCCAGAGGGCAGCAGGGTGTCTCTTTTAGGAGCAAGCATCAGGCTGACCACTGTCCTATGAAACAACCACCTGTCCTAGCTCCTTCCCCTAGACTGCTGTTTGGTACTTGACCAATGCCTTTAACCTGCCTCTGAACCTAGGAAAAAAATAATTCACTCATTTAGCTGCACCTAGATCTCTCCTAGCATAGATGAAGCTCCAGTGAAATATTACAAAAGCTGCTTTGACATTCATGCTTCGTTTTTGACAGAATAGTTACTGTCTTTTTAAGTAACATCTTACAATGCACATGGCTGTATAATTTACAAATTGCATATTGCTAGCCCAGACACTAAATTTTGTATTCAGATACTGTGATACTTTTTGTACTGCTTTGTTACAGCATCAATTTTCAGTCTGAGAAATAGTGATGCTTTCCCAATTCCTGTTGCTGGAGGTTGGTCATACAGGGCTGTCCTCAGCAGAAGACAATGCTGTAGTTCATACCAGCAATTCAGCTTTTATGCCGTAATAATTAAAAGCAAAAAGTTTGTATTTATTTGCTGGCCAATTATCCCATTTTTTAAGATTGGCCTTCATTGGAAGATAAAATGAAGATAAATGCAAAAGGAAAATTAAGTCATTAATATACTCTTTGCTTCTAGCTTTCACTTCATTTGATTGTAAATTGTTTGCAGTAAAATTGCAAATTAGTGGCTTGGGTAAAGCTCTATAAATTCCTTCAGTATCAGATTTAAATGAGGATGAATCGGGCCTCTAACCTTCATGGAGTATAACTGTAGCTGGATGCGTTCCTAGGGGCTAATTATCCATTCCTCCATATCATTTGCTTGAACTCTCAATTGCTCACTGTTTAATGCACATTGGGTGGATGCTGGAAAATGCCTAAGAAGATGTGAGAAGGAAACTTAAGGCAGGGAGATGCTCTCACTACCAAACACGGATCTCAGAAGCCATGCAGCATCCCACAGCGGGCTTCTGAATGGGAGCGGCTTTTAAAAACCTGTGTTGCTTTCTAAAAGTATTGCAAAATTTGCAGAGAGACAAGGGTTACACTGGAAGTAGGTTTTCTACACTTTGTAAGAAGAGCAGGTTGAAATAGCCATCTCTCCTGAAAAGGAAAAATACCACATAAACTTCACAGTCAGTTGTCCCTGTACCTCTTACCTAGGTGCAGGGGGAGCATCCTAAAATGTAGGCAAGCTAAATTTTGGCTTAGTGTGACGTATTATTATTGTCACTTCATTTATTTTATGACTGAGATAATTTCTTCCTGTTTATCACACAGCTAAAAGAACAATTATTCCATTCTCAGGCCTGTGAAGCAGTGTCTTTTGCCAAAAGCTTTTACCAAAAGCCAAAGTGATAGGAAGAATAATCTGTACGGGCAATATTCTGCATTTTTAGAGAAGAAACACGGAGAGAGAGAGATCCTTTTATAGAGGGTCTGTTGGGTGTGTGGTGGCTGTGACCGGCCTGGAGGAAAGGGTCGATGGCTGGAGATGCATCTGTGTGTGCTCAGTTCGAGCTGGCTGTATGGGAAGAGGGCGCTTCTGTGGTGCGGAAAATTTAAGCTCCAGTTTGTGTGCATAAATAACTGGATTCAGGTATTAATTAGAGAGCATAATTTGTTTGGAGAGTCGAAGATTAAAGGCACTCTTGTCTTCCTGTCAGAACAATTTTGTCTGCATTGTGCTGTCTGAGAAATCAGATCGCATAATGGGGGTATTGTGTGGATTTTCCAAGAGCAAATCAGTATATGCTGATATTAGACCCGTGCTTTTTTTTTTTTTTTTTTTTTTTTTTTTTTTTTATCTTCTCTGGTGCACTCCTTATGTCTATGGAAGAGCTTCTGCTCCCTTTACTGTCAGGTTTAACTGCCTTTGTACACTACACCCTTTGTACAGCTCCTGTTAGCCGTACGGGGTATTAGTCCAGTTGTCAGCGGGGAAGGCTTCTTTACCTCAGGCATTTGAGATACAGTGCTAGTCACGTGTCCTGCTTTTTGCACTTTGAACCTTTGTCTAATTCTAACTTGTTTTCTCTGATGCAATGATCCTTCAGCCTGAAAAGGATAAGCAGCAACACTCGTCAGCTTTGCTCAAGCTGTGGGGAAGTGCAGTAGTTGCTGTTCTGTTCTGTTTGTAAAACAACAAAAGCAAGCGCAAATGCTTGAATAGAACGAGCAAAAATAAAAACAAAACCGTGAGGCAAATCCGATTTATCTTTCTCAGTGGGTAAATGCAGCTATACATAAGAGTCTGTGAGTATGGTATACATAGAGCTTGGGCTGTCTACAGGTGGGAATGCGTTTGCAAGGAGAGGAGGTCACCTGCAATTGTTAACAGTATTATTAAGCTGAAATGAAACAGGGAGATAAAAGATACGGGGATCTGGGTTTGAGCTGTTGTTGTTGTGTGGGTTTTGTTTGTTTGTTTTTACTGCTTTTTATTCTGCAAAGACGAGGATGTCTTATCTGCGGCTTTGTTGCTTTGGACGCAGTTTGTGTTCTTCTTAATAGTTGCTTATCCTTTTGAATTGTTATGTTTGTTTAACATTATGCAGAAGCCAAGTCTCAGAGAAGCGCTGGATGTCCGTGGCTTTTTTCAATTGGATATATTTTGTCACTAGAACAGTGAAATTTCACCAGCATCAGGTTAGTATACCCGGTCTGCAGTCACATTGTATGCTGGCTCCGGAGCTTTTATTGCCTACGCTGTCACTGCATATTAAGAATTAGTGAGCAATGCACACTGGATTGTCTTAGACGTGGTTTATATATTATTCCTAACACACCCTGACAGACTGTGCTATCCCAGCTGCGCTGTGTTGGTAGTACTGGAAGGAATATCAGCCGCTGTTGTTAAGTTTGGAATATGGGTTCATTTACAGTCTCAAATTCTTATTTATACATAGCTTTATGAAACAGGCATCTGTTGGGTTGATAGTTTCTGTCCAGAGGTGAATCTGTCTACAGGCTTGTCACCAAAATTAACTTCCAAAGTCTGCATAGATTTAGAAAACCATGTCTCACCCATGTTTCATAATGAGGAATATTTTCAAATTTGCCTTTCCACACTAGATTTCCTAAGGAGCAGGAAATCATACTCTTATTAAAGAAAATACTGTATTTTGGCAGAAAGCAGTAGAGAGAATGCTTGATGAGTATTGAATTAGGCAATACTTGTTGCTCAGTTGTTTGTGAAATTGGTGGTAAACTGGTCTGTGCTTAGAGGGCCCGATCCAATTGCCATTGGACCATTTGAGTCCTTCGTGGACTGTGAGTAAACAAACATTAGATCTTTAACGTGGAAGCAGACAAATAAAAGATTTTTTTCTGAGTGCTCTTGCTTCTCATCCGTCTTATGCATCTCCTGTAGATCTTATATCTGTAGAGTGGTATGAAAAAGACTGTAGCTCACCAACTCAGATCTTGAGGTGAAGGGGGAGAGAAAAGCTGGCTATGATGGTTTTAAGCAGCGGAGAAGTTCGCGAATGGGGAATGATGAGGAAGATAAAAAAATGTGAAAAATAGGGACATGAATGGTAAAACATGAAAAGAAAAACATAGGGAACAGGACAAAGGACGAAGTGAAACATAAGGAAACTGAAGTGCGACTGTCAAAGAAAAGAGAAAATGAGGGAAGCAAATAGAGGAAAACAGAAAGATTATGTAGCTGTCGAGTCTTTTTTAAAATATGTAAAACCACAAGTGTTTCAAGATGTGAATCTGTATGTATAGAAATGAAGATGTAGTTTGAGCCTTTTAAAATACAGGCTGTAATCTTGAATTTTTTTACTTAAATTGGAGTCCTGTGGGCTTAGTGGAGCCATATCCCATGTAGTTATACTAACAGATGGCCATATTAGTGATATCTCACATACAGGTACATCCCTCCATCTTACTGCTCCTCTGACCGGGCTTGTCCTTATTCTGCCATATGGCCAACAGTGATAAACGGTGAGGTCTCAAGAGCTGGTTCTGCTGCTAAGTGACTGCCTGTGGACAGGTGAATCCAGACAGATCAGTTATCTGGTTTTGAAATGTAAAAATGTGCATGAGACTGAAGGGTGGACGCAAGGAACATCGTGTTACTCTGTTGTTTGGGATGAAATGGGATATTTGAAGTGTGGCAGTAGTCAGCAGAATGGTAAAGACAGGATCCGGTGCATGCCTAAAGCATGTGCTAAATGGGCAATAGAAACAAAACCAGAAAAAAATCAAGAAACTTCTCCCCTGGGGACAACAACATAACATGTTTCTGTAAAACTTGTTTGTTTGGGAAAATGTGTATGCTAGTTAATTGAAACATTCACTCCTGTCAACTGAGAATTGACAGGAAAAACACCAAAGCAGACAAGTAGCAGCAAACTGAAGGCACATTTTTGGAGCCCTGTCTAGTCTGCAGCTTTTGAGTTTTTCCTTTTTTCAAACTATAATGTGAAAATTTCAAAACAGCAATGAAATTCCTCAGGAAACTTAAAAGCAAATGACAGTTTGAAAAGAGAGGGGAATGTAGTACTCAGACCTATATTTCAGGGTAGAGGAAACATGTTTTATATTGTTTGTGTATCTGCAAAGCTGTGCTATTATTAGAAATTCATTTCAAACTGAGGAGCTCAAAATAAAACTCCCATTTAGGAGTTGTGCAGCTCAGTTTACCATACTGATATTTACAGCCAACTAATCTGAATTCCTCTATCCCTTAGAAATCATCAGTCCTTTCGAAGGTGTGAGCGTCTTCCCACACTGTCAGATTTGAATATTTAACCTAGAAAATGAACTTGAGTTGAAATGCAACTCCTTTGGCAATGGAAACTTCCTTTGAAGTTTTTGGATCTTCTACATTCCATGTTTCCTGTTTTAAATTAGAAGAACAAAGCATTCTTGAATAGCGTGCTGTAAGCACCCTGTGAAACCTGCATCTCAGACATCTGGCCGGCTGACGTGAGGAGCCAGACAGAAGGAGGAGGTCGGGGCATTCCATTCATCTTCCCATCAAACAACCTGCCCCAGGTAAGAGAAGTTCATGCGATTCAGAGCTGATGTGGTTGGTTGTATCCTCAATTACAGGGCAGCCAGACTAAAGGCTTCATAACGAAAGTTTACCCCAATGCTTTGTTGATGAGGGTGATGCAATACCCCACACTACCCATTGTAGGGCTTACAGTGATGATCTCTTGGACAGGAAAAGCCTCAAATTCATTGCACCTGCCTTTCTCGGAATTTCGTAGGTCATTTCTTATCCAGCTCACATAGACCTTCCATATTTGTTTGCTGTCCATGGACCATGATCTCTCCCAGCTTTCAGGCAACAAGATTCATGATCCTGCTTAAACTGTGAAGCTTCTTAGGATGTGCCCATTTTGCAGGCATGGAGAAGCCCAGGCCTGATGAGGTTTGTGGCATTAAAAGCTTTGTGTCTGAAAAATTAAGGAATTGAAATCAACTTGAAACATACCTAGTTGGACCAGGTCTAGAATATTATTTCAGTCGAGATCCAGGGTGGAAATAATTTTAGTAACACTGACGATAAATCTCTCACTCTGGGCTGAATGATGTCCTCTCATCTTCATGTACTACCTTGGAGCATTCAGTGTTAGACCGAGGTCGTGCTGTCCCCGTGCAGAAAGTACAGCGTAGATGCCAGCAGCACAGAGATGCAGAAGGCAAATAGCTTAGCCTGTCTTTCACCAAAACTGTTACTGGCCTGTAGGGTTGGACAAAATCAGCTTGTGACTAGGGACCAGGTAGTTGAAGTTGGATCTAAGCAAGGCAGAGGTGAGGACAAAGGAGAGGAGAGCTGGAGAATGCCTTTGGCCAGATCTCAGTTGTCCTGTACAGTGTATGGTTTAGAAACGCTACTGGATTCTGTTGTGCCATCAAGATTTTGAGTGGCAACTTTTGTGATTAATGATTTCTGCTGTCTCTAGTTGGCGGGGAGATTCTGTCCTAGCTTAGTTATGATTTTATGGGACTCTCATGTCCTGTCTGCACGGGAGCAATGCGGCATATGTGGGCATAAAGCTGTTGTTCTTTAGGCAATTGCAGTCACACAGAGTGCTGCAGCACTTCCCCTCAGCAGCCCATACTCATGGTAGCACCACGCACCATTCCTTTTCTCTGAAGTATCGCTACAGGTGCCGGGCCATTTGGCAATCTGAACGGGGAGCAAGGGCCCGTACTGGCTGCCGACTTTTTGGTGACACCTAGTTTGTCAGACTATCGATTTCAGAAGGGATCTGGAACAGCTTTTATGTTAAAACATCTGCTGCATTTATAAACCTGTACTGATGCTTGAAGAGATGTTTGAAAAATTGTATATGCCATTTTAAGGTGAAGTTTGAACAACCTGGTGGATATTGTATAGATCATATACTTCATGTATAATCATAAACATCATACATCATGATAAAATACTGAACATCATCACACAGCATATGTATCTTTGCACAATGTCAGGGATCAAGGTTATAGATAAAATGGCAGAAGACGGAAAGAGAATATTCCCGCTTTTATTAAAGATTCAGTGGTCGGTATGTTTGTCTATTACCCTTTAACTAATTAACAGTTGTTTGGTCAGAGTAACTCAAGTAATTACTGGCAGGTTTTTTTTAATTGTTGTAATCTGGTTCTTTTTTCCAGTATAATTATGGAATTTTGTGATTTGTTTTTCTGAATGATTCAGGTGTTGACGTGCTAGTAGAAAATTTTGGCCAGACTGATAGGGAGAGATTTATATTTCTTTGAAACTGGATTCCATAAGCCGATCAGAAAAACCTCCCCATAAGCATGTGAAAAAGAGCTGAAGGCATCCAAACTTTTTTCGCTGGCAAAAACTCTGTAGTGGTATCAGGTGGATTCTGTTTTTCTGCTGGATGGGAGCTGGTTGCCGATTACAAATCAGGAGCCAGGGGTGCTGTGGGGGAGGGTTTGTGGAAGGTTATGCCTGCACTAGCAGTTAGTGCTGTGCAGCAAGAGCAGAGCCATAGTGCCAGTCTGCTGGTCCTGAGGACCTAATGTCCACATGAATGTATTTTTAAGGTGTTGGACTAGCTCTGGTTTGGTGCCACGTGCTCCACTAGTGGCTGGAGTGCCTGGAGAGCTGCTCCAGATGCAGTTACACCCCAAAGGAATCCTGTTTGTGGGCTCCGAGGCAGCTCTGTGCTCCGTTGGGTGAGCTGCTGATCTGAACTACAGATTGGTGTAGACACAGCTGTTAAATGTCTGGTCTTATCTCTTGAGAAAGTAAATTGAGACCATAGGAACAGGCCCTTGGAGAAAGTAGCAACACTAATTCTGACTTATAGTTAGTTAAAATCAAGGTCCACTGAGAATAACACCTTTCAAAAAAAAAATTCCTTAATGTTGTTGACTTGGCTTCAGATACAGGAAAAAATGAAGCTCTTTCTTGAGCTAAAACAGAAAGAAAAAAGGGAATCGGCATTAAAACAAGAGGGTAATATGCCAGAAACACTAGCGCGATTCTCTCTCTAGGATAGCTGCAGATATTTTGACGCAGCCTATGATGAGTAAGCCACTAGATTCAAGAAATGCCTGCGTGTTGCGAGCATAAAGCAGTTACAGTCTTACACTAGTATTCTTACATGTTTTTATTTAAAAAAGCCCCACCACTCCACCCACCATAAAGTCAAAATCTAATTACGTGGCATGAAGACGTTTCCTTAACAGTCTCAGTTGGTGCATGGGCTGCAAAACTGAAGACTCCAGACCAAGTGAACTGTGTTACAGCGAGTGCGACAACATAAAGGGGGTAATAAAAGACTGCGAAGAAAAACTGCTTGAACAGTTTCTTCAAGTGATGTGTTTACTGCAGGCCCATTTTTAAATGCTGTCACTTTAATAAATTAATAAATTTCTGCTTATTGGGCTATGTTGTTCAGGTGTCTCATAAGCACCATCAACTCCTACAAACCTAAACAGACTTTTAACAAAATAGAATTCTTTAGAGCGCTAACACAATTAACTTTGTGACAGTCCATCATATCTTGACTTTGCAGCCAATACAATTTTGTTTTAAAACCTAAATCAGGGATGAAGGCAGCTATGAATGTGGTTTGCTTAACAGGTTCAAGTTATGCTGCATCCATTTGAACATAAGATAGTGTCGGAACTACACTATCAACCGGAAAACTAAATTCTGGTTAAGCGCATTTTGCTCCTGGTCATAGTGGCTGCTTAAAGTGTACTGAAACACAGCTTGAACTGATTTGGATTTGTTAGTCTTCCTCTTCTGTCATTTCACTCTTCTGCCCTGATTTGTATTCCTGCCCTCCAGCGCAATGTTACACAGAAATCTCTCATTCTCCTGCACCGTCAGGCCAGCGCCATTGCTCTTTGAAAACATGTTGTTGCAAATTCTACAAATCATGGGAAAAAATTACATAATCTTAAAAGGTATTGCTCTGTTCTCTGCATTAAATATTCATATTTTTACCCTTCTCTTTCCATCCCCTCTCACAAGTAGTTCAGCCCAGACTGACGTACCTTCTGTCAGCGGGGGGCTGAGGGTCCTGGCCTGCGTTCCCAGCAGAACAATGAGAAGTCCTGGCATTCTTTCACTGTCATTTTAGGAGAGGATTAGCTCTTTAATTGTTTTACATAAATACCAAGATGATCATAGCTTTTATAAGTCAGTGCTTGCTGCAATTTTTTTTCCCTTAAACACCAAATCAATGAACAGATTTTTACCATTTGTAGCTGCTCAGTCATTCTGTATGGCTTTTTAATCTCTAGAGGCCAGATGGAAGCATGATCCTTCAGCACTGCTTGTTTTGCATAATGTAGGGATTGGAACTGCATTTCAATAGTACACAGTCGTAGATGTATGAGTATATAAATATTTTTCCTCTCCATCCCTGCATTTTCTCTTCTAATGTTCTGGTTTGGTTTTCTTTAATGACAGTTTTCTACAGGGAAAACTGTCACCACCGAGTATGCCCTGACAGAAGTCTTACAGGGAAGAAAACAATGATTTTTGGTCAAGGAGATTTAAGAGGGAACCTGACACTCAAGTGGTAAGTTTCTTAGACAGCTGATGACTTACCTTGGTTTCAGGGCATTGAGAAAACTGCTGTTGGACTGATCTGGAATGATGTGGTTGGTTTGGGTTTTTTCCTTCTTCATTACAGACTTTATTTCAAGCTCTCCTATGATCCTAACTTTTAGTTATATTTAGGGATTTATTCTCCGCTGTCAGACTGCAATCAATTGATTTAAATCCATAAACATCAATTTTCAATTTCAGACGCGGTAACAAGATGCTATTTGAAAGAAGCTTTACGTACTGGAGCAGCTTTTTATAGCTAACTCCCTCCAGAGTCAAATCCTGACATGTTCTTAGCAATAGGAAGCTAATGGCTTTCCCGCATGTTTGTCGAGGCCCATGTGACAAATGCTATATGGCAACTGCAGGAGAGGACACTCGCGCACCTGTTTGTGGAAGCGTTACATAAAAAGTCCTGTGACATATTTTAGCATCTACCAGTAAGCTGAGCAACTTGACCTGCTTTACCCTTTGTAGGATATATGATAGTAAATTAACAACAAGAAATAGAATAAAAAAAAAAAAAGAAAGACATGCTAACATGAAAAAACACATTTTATTGCACTTAAGTTATAAGAAAATAAAATTTCTAAGTGAATCAAACCATAGACACAATCCCTTTAAAGGTTGTTTTCCTCCATCATGTCAGGTTGTTACATAACTAAAATTAACCAACTGGAATCTGATTGTTTTAAATCAGACTATAAATAAAACAAACAAAACAAAACAAAAAAAAAACCAAAAAAAAAAAAGGAGGAAAAAAGATCGCCTAGGATACAGTGTTAAACCACTTTCACAGTTCAGCTTGAGTTGTGGCTCTTGGAGAATCAATAGAACGGTTTGGGTTGGAAGGGACCTTCAAGACCATCTAGTTCCAACCCCCCTGCCATGGGCAGGGCCACCTCCCACTGGACCAGGTTGCTCAGATGAATGAGGCAAACCATTTGACTCTTTCAGTTCTCATTTTGTTTGCATGTGACATCTTTACAAAAACGTGAGTTTTTGCTCTGTCAGTTCCTCCCAGCAATAACTGTAACAGTTGTTTTGTTTTTTTTTTTTTCTCAAATACTGTAAAACACTAAGACTGACCAGCAACTTTATTTTCATTTTTGTATTTTATAATATTTTTTAAAAATTTTGTCAGTTTTTTAATGTATGTTCATTCCATTCACCACAGCCCTCACAAAGAAAAATTTCCCCACAGAACAGGCTGCAATAGCTTTGTTCTAAGGAATGTGTTTTAATTTTTGCCCAGAAAAAAGAAAATAAGCTTTGCACACACACTCAATTCTTTATTTGCAGGCAAACTTCACTCTTAATTGTCTGAAACTCTTCCACTCTCAGCCTCTTAGAGGCACAGTTGGCTCAAGTTTCAGTGGCAAAAAGTCTTTTTCTGTAACCAAACTAGAGCAAATTTGGAATTCAGTCTGGGACTAAAACGTCACAGCAGAAAAAAAAATAAAAAAAAATAATTTGCTTTTCTTTCTTTCATTTAGCAGCATAAATAAGTTTGGCCACTGGGAATACAGTACAGGGGTGGGACAACAATCCCGTAATTGAAGACCTACTTCTAGCACCAGCATTGCGAATTAAATCCATCAGAGGACTCTCAAAACCCAGGACAACTTGCCACCTCAGAGCAACTTATGCGTTGAAGAGTGTAGATGGAAGCAACAGTAAATAGATTAAACAGAGGCTAATACTGTGATTGACATTGGCAATGGTTGGCAAAAAAAAGAGGAATAAAAGAAAAAAAAGAAAAAGCTCTGATAAAACTGTACAAAACAATTCACAGTAATATTTTAGCTTTTCCACACCAGGAATGGACTCTTTGTTTTTGTTTGGTTTTTTTTTCATTGCAGATGCTCTCTAGTTTTTCAAAGTCAACCAGTGACTGCTCGTAGAGGTTGGACGGGACCGCTGGAGGTTGTCCGGTCCAACCCCCTGCTCAGAGCAGGGCGAAGGGAGAGCGCGTTGCTCGGAGGGGCTGCTGGGACCCAGGGTGGCCCAGGGGTGCACGAGCAGGCTCGCCTGTGCAGCTTCTTTCAAGATCTTTGTGGTAACAATACCTGTAACAATATTTTTTTTTTTTCACCTCCAAATCGCTCAAGGAGCAGTTGGAGGAAAGTAAAGAAATAATTGCACCTGGTTTCATTTCGAAAGTCGTATTTTTGCAAAGCTGCCCCGGTCAAAAGTGAAGCCTTTTTATGTGAGGAGACAGCAAATGCCTCTCTTGTCAGTTACAGTTTGTCATCTTTGTCTTCTCCTTCGTAGTCTGTAGGTCTTTAGGATCTGTTGCCCCAAGCCAACATCCTGCACCACCAAGGACAAGGGATTTTTTTCCTTTTTCTTTTTTTTCTTTTTTTTTTCAGGGGGAGGGAAAGGAGAACATCGTCTACACGTTTGGACAAATTCATCTTTCTGCCCGTCACTTCATATCGACGTCAAAGTCCAACACCAGCAGCTTTGTTTCCTCAGTCCCGTTGCGGCTCCCAACCGCGCACACTAGCTTTGTGTTAGAAGCTCTGATCCGCCACACGACGCCTCCACTTCCCCCGCTCTCCAATGTGACTAGATTTCGGATAAATTCACCTGTTTTCAAGTCCCAAAGTTTTACAGTCCCATCGTCTGAGCTGGTAATTACAAAGTTCTTGTTGAACTGTAAACAGGTCACAGCACTCTGATGCTTGTTGGGACCTGTAACAGTAAACCAAAACGTTTTGATTTGTAATTAGAAAGCCACGTCAGACAGCACTGCGTATAAGATAAATGCCTAGCTATTTGCATACAGCTCTTTCTACCTAGAAGGGTTAACTCGGTTTTTGTGCGTTAAAAGGTACAGAAGCCTCACTGTGCTTTCCAAAAGGCAATGCAGGTACAGAAAAATCCCCCAGTATTTCCTTCTTTATTACAGTGATCTCGTTTTGTTGTATGCAAACAGCAGGGCAAGCGTGCACTTGGACATTCGCGAAAATGAACTTAACCATCCAGAATGAGGTGACTGCTGTAAGCGTTTATCTCCAAGTCCCTTTGAAGTGTTATTATGAGATTACTCTATCAGTAAATATTGAGAGTTATATATTGACATATAAATATATACTGTTAAAACAGCAGTCTGCTTTACAAGGAAATTTAATTTTCTGCTCCAGCCAGCAATGCTGCGTATGTTATATGGGAACGATATAAGACCTTTTCTGTGGGGGGAAACAAAAAAATGCGTTGGTGTGCACGATGCCTGAGTGGCAACTGTCAGAACAGAAAAGGAAATCTTTCTTCTTACTGAATTAAAGAAAACATCTTCCACTCATTTCTCTTGATTTATTGCAACAGACAGTGTACTTTGCCTCCCGATCCAATTAATCAGTAGGCTTTGAAACATCCAAGTGACCCCTAAATAAATACGTTGACTGACTGTTTTGAGATGTCATTTCCTACATATTTCTGTGGCTTATTAGGCTAATATACCCGTAGCAAATTGCTATCAGTCCACACCATCTGCCTTTCGTAATAGGCAAGTGATTTGAATAGATTACATTAAATACATTTTGTTCTTCTAATTCAGAGAAAGATCATACAGCTGTCATCAGAAAAATATTTAAGTTGTAAGCGGCCCGTGCCTTTCATTGTATGGGTTTTTATATAGAATCCGCAGCATAGATTACTGCAGGCAGTTTGATTTTACTGTCGTTTAAGCTCACCTTGCAATGTCTGTAAACATTGTCCTGTTTTAATGTCCCAGATTTTGACGGTAGAATCGGCCTTCCCAGACACGAGGATATTGTCCTTGAGTTCCATTCCACTTGTGAGAGACTGGTGGCCTGTTAGCGTGTGAATGCAGTTGCCTGTCTCCACATCCCAAACTCGGATGGAAGTGTCAAGAGATCCACTCACCACATGGATACCATCAAACTACAAGAAAGGTAAATCTATTACAAACAATTTTATTAGGATCTTGCAATGCTCTGTATGAAGAAAGCTATTAAGCATTCAATTCACTCAATGCAACTATACATATACTATACATATTCAGAAGCCGCAAAGTAAGAACTCAGCCTAAACAGAGATGTGGCCACTTTTGATATCAGAGCAGGTGATTCGTGGTCAGTGGAATTTCCTATTGCAGACATGGGCTATGAGGTACATGGTTCAAGGAGAAAGACTCTGAACCATTCCTCTTTTAAATGTAATACAACTCTTTTCAACACAACAGAATCCTGACTATACTGCAGTGTACAATAGGAGGAGAATGTAGTTTTCCTGATACAGACGTTAACAAGCCAAACCTGCTTTTCACAAGGCAGAAGCACCTGAAGCTGGAGATGGGTAACAACCCTAATCCAGAATCATCCACACAGAAGCCAAAACAGGAAAATGGAAGGGATGTAATTGAAAAACGCTGGGTTTAGCCATTTTATCATCGTAACTGTGTTCAGTAAGGAACTTTAACTTCCTAGTTATTGTTGGTAAAAGCATATGGGCTAACAAGGATATCCAAATTTTTGGATTTTCTAGGCACATATATAAAAATATGCAGAACATGAACATGGAGAGAAATCAGCTAAGAGAGGAGACACTTTTGACCAGAACGACTGAACATGTAGAGAATATAAAGGTGGAAAGTAGCTTGAGTGATGGTGACAATGACATAAGAGTCCAGAATTCTCAAAAAAGGAAGGAAAAAGAGCAGTAGAATAAAACCAGTGGGCTTCAAGGAGGAATACTTCAATAAATTGAGACTTCCTTCCCATGAGGTTTTTATGTATCTATTCTCTGAGGGGAAGAAGAGTTCAGGAGAGTTGGCACTTTCTTAAAGACACAAACTATCCTTGTGTGAAGGAAAGATAGGAAGTGTAGTAAATTATCAAGACCCACTTGGCTAAAGTACAAGGAATTGTACAAAAAGTAGAAACTAGATCAATAGATGTGTTTAAAAGAGCACACTGGGACAAAATCAGAAAGGCAGGACACAAAACAAGATAAAACTAGCAAGAGCCGTTAAGGATGATAAAACACTATTCTATAAAAAAAAGAAAAAAAAAAAAAAACAAGAGGAAGGCCAAAATAAAAAAGCTCATTTATGCTCAGTGGGAAGGAAACACAAGTGAGGCCAGCTATTTAACTTTTTTTTTTGCTTCAGTCCTCAGCCATCTGAGTGTAGGCTCACAGCACTAACACCACTGACAACCGAGTACAAGCTTTTGCTAGAATGGGGAAAAAAAACCCGCATAAGGCAAGTTGTTTTAAGACAATCTCAGAGACATCTGCTGCTATCTTTTGAGAACTCATGGAAGACACACAAGGTTTCAGATGGCAAATACAATTCCTTTCTTTATTGAAGTGGATGGTGATGGGAGATGGGGAATTATGGATCGATCAGCCTAACTTCCATTTCCAGAAGGTACTCACAAATAATGAGTGTGGTTGTAAGCCCTTAGCAATGTGGTAAGTAGCAGCAAACAGATTTGTGGGACAATGATCTTAACCAGCATGATTTTTTTTTTTCTGTGACAGAGTACAAAGCCACGTGAAACAGCAGATGTCTCAGTTGCATTTTCATAAAAAGGGAGGCGAATGTGACGTAGGGATGCTATCCTGTTCACAACTCTGTTCACAGCATTATTAGAGATATCAGAAAGAATTCGGTGTGGGGGTGGGGTGGTGGGGAAGGGAGGTGTCTGGCATTTTAGTATTTTCGTTATGATTTGAGTGACATTTGAAATGGTAGACCCGGCCCAAAGCAAAGAGCGTAAAAGTCAAGAGAAAATTGTGGAGATCTGTGGAGATCTGAGCTTGGCAGGGAATCAATGAAGGTACAGCTGCAGCCTGGGAGAATGATGGCTGGGCAGGAGTCTTTGTTACAGCTAGGGCAATCCCACACTACTTGTCCGTGTGGACTGACTGGTGTCTAATAATGGTGAAGAAAGAACCCAATTAGGGGAACTCAACTATCTGAGACTGCTTCTTTTTATAAAACCTGCAGAAAACAAACATCTTAGATCTCTACGATCAAACATGGTTGAGCATGGCACCTAGGTTCAAAAGAGTGTAGACAGCGACTGGCACATACAGACTGCTTAGCTGCTGTATACATTGCATTTCTGGTGAAAATATACTATAAAAAAAAAAGACACTCTGGGATCTGAAATAGGGGTATGCTATATAAGGCATATAAAATAACTTTTCACTTCTAGTAAGCATTGATAAGACTTTGACTGGAATTTTGCATCCTGTTTTGGGCATCCTGCTTTCAGAAGAAGATGTGAACAAATCTGAGTTCAGATAAAAGGACGAGGAGTGCTAAGTAGCCCAGCAGACTTGTTGGATGGAAACACTACAGAATGTCTTTCTTCCCTAAACAGAACTAAATCAGATTGCTGTAACAACTTTTGAATTCTTTGCCCCCTTCCCAACAAATTAATTGTATTCCGTGTACATAAGGTATTCAGAAAGAGAGCTTTAAGGCTGCGCATCAAGAAGAACTTCACTCTGATAATTGCTATAGTCAAACAGACAACGGTTTGGATCAGTGGGTAAGCTGTTATCCGTGAACCCTGGGAATCTGTGGATTACTTCAAAGGCAGCTAAGAAAGAGTAAGAAAACACAACCTGGTCAGTAGTTAACTGCTGCCTAAGGATCTCTGGAAAATGTTAGGAGGTCTACAAATGGGGAAACACTGAGGCACAACAGAACCTGCCACGGTGTGGGGACAGGGAGGACAGGCTGGTTATTCAGCCTGTTTATTCTATTTATGGGAGTTCTGCTGTTTGGGGCTGTTTCAAGCCAAAGGGCAGGAGCTCACCATGCAATTTTGAAGACACTTTCTGTGCTAAAACTGTAAGCACCTGTAGCCTCCTGCACCCTAGAAATTTGTTTTAGAATACCAAGTTCCATTTACGGGGTGTAAATAGTACTGGCGTGTGTAACATAACCCAATTATTTGAGCCATTATTACTACACTGTCAGAGCAAAACATGAATATTCATAGGCCAAACCAAGAGCCACTGGTGAAGATAAGGCAGAGTAACACATACTGTTCCCAAACGGCCCTTGGTGAAAGAATATTTTTAAAAGATAGGTAGGTAGTACAGCATTTTTAACTTGCTTGCTGCTTGTCTGGAGAATACTCCTCAGCAGATGAATATAAGAGAAGGGCTGGAGATTTGTGATAAATTTTACTACATATTTTGGGGAAGGAAACCAATTAGGTATTTTGTTCATATTTAATCTATTGTGGTGAGATGCACCTTATGAAAGATACACTTTATGAAAAATGTCTCTAGCACTGAGCTTCACTTTCTGAGCCATAAACCACAGTAGTTACATGCCGAATGCAATTTTCCGATTTTGAACTGTCTTTGTTAATTTCTTTTTCAAGTCCTGCCAGATTGTGGTGAGAACAGGCACAAGCATGAAATTAATTTCTTTTGCCTTTCAACGCCTGGAAGTGATGCTTTGGCTCTATGAAAGAACAAGATGATCTTTTGGGTTGGTACAGGTAAGAAGAGACGACATGAGGTCTATGTGTATCTTTGCCAGCACAGTTCTGATGAGCAGTGGGGTGACTGGTAGGCAATAGAGCCACGCCACAGCGCGGTACCGTAATAACCTGCATCTACGGTAACACGTCTCTGTTGACAAAGCCTCACAGTTGTAGATCTGGCCTCTGCTCAGAGAAGAGGAAGTAGAAGGCTGGAGATTTACATTGGAACATTAAAATGTTTGGTTCAGCCTTACTGTGAATTACAGTTTGGAACCGAAGATGAGACTACAAAGTAAGGATAGACAGATCTGCATAATTCAGAACATTAATCCAATGGGGGTTTTGGTGCATTTTCAATTACTAGATCATGTGATTTATTTAAAATAGTAACATTAGAATTTATTTGGGGAAACCAAAACCGTAGCTCCAAAATGCATACAAGATTTTTTTTAAAAAAAAACCCAAACCCAACCAAACAACCCAACAACCCAGAAAACTACTTAACTTGCTGGCGTAGGTACTTGGTCTTTATTGTACTGGGTGCTTTAAAAAAAAATAAAAATCACCTCTAAAAAAAATCTCAGTCTCTAAATTAAGACAACATATAACTAGTGTAACAAAATGAAAGACGGGACTATCACAGCTGCATTTATATTCTTGTGGCCTGTATAATTCTGGAGTAGGTACCCACAATTTAATAAACAAGGTGAAATAAACTGACTTTAAATGTTACTTAAGGAAACTAAAGTAGCAGATGAAAATCACATACCTGTAATGAGTAGACTCTGTTAGTATGCCCTTGCAGCGTGTGCAGACAGGTCTCTGTCTCTGGATCCCACACTTTGACCATAAAATCATATGCACCACTTACAACCCTTCTGCCGTCATACTGAACGCACCGAACTGCAGCTACGTGGCCCATAAGAACGTGTAAACACTGGCCCGTCTCTATGTCCCAAACTCGCAGTGTAGCATCTCGAGAACCACTGACCACTCTGGAGGAACAAGAAAACCCCTCCTGTACTTAGCGTTGGACATAGAAGTATTAGAACAATTAGACTCGTGTATAAATCCGTTAGGAGTTTTAATTTGGGACATTAGATAGCATTAGTCCACTAGCCGCCAAAGATCTGGTTTGCATGACATTTTATTAGGGTTGCAAACGACTTGAGTGTTTTTCTTCCTTGCCTCCTCAGGATCCGTCTATTTGAAATAATTAGCAACCAGTACTTAAAAAGGTACTTCATTCCTGAACAGGAAAACGAGGCCATGAGAAATTAAGTGGACTGTTCTATCTAGCTATGAAAGCGTAGGAATATGCTGAGCTCAAGCCAGCGCTATGAGCATTCTGTTTTAATGATCGAGTTAACTATGTATAACAACTAACCAAAGAAGAAATTTAGAAGTTTTACTTTTAGTTAAGTAACAGTTGCTGTTTTTTTTGAAGTTTATACTTTTAAAAGCTTTTTTAGGCAAGAACAGAAATGAGAAGGAATTAATATTAATGGCACTGATAAAGAAAAGCCTCATCATTGTTCTAAAAAGAAGAAATGCAACCAACAGGCACCCTGTCAACAGCTCCATACCACAGCCAAGTAAAAGAGCTTCAACAATGTTTGTTGGTTGAATCAAGACATGGTTTACTATTACAGAAATTATGATATAATCCGTTAAAATTTTCATAAAGTACTGCAGTGACAATACTTAAAAAGTCATTCTGTAAAATGAGTAAAGTTTGTGGCATAGACAAATCATAGAACGGTTTGGGTTGGAAGAGACTTTAAAGCTCATCTAGTTCCAACCCCCCTGCCGTGGGCAGGGACACCTCCCACCAGACCAGGTTGCTCAAAGCCCCATCCAGCCTGGCCTTGAACACCTCCAGGGATGGGGCAGCCATAACTTCCCTGAGAAATTACTCAGAGTGTGGAAGACCGGATCACAGCGTAACAAAGAATGTTTTAAAATAACATAGAATGTGACTTTATAAAGTACATGACTCAATTTTCTGTTCTTTAATTAGTACTCTTATGCTTTTGCTCCGATTACTCATCTGCTCCCCTTTGTTGATTTAGGTAGTTCAGTGCGAATGCTTTGCCTGGTTTGTATTTCACTCCATGTTGGATGAGGTACCCAAGTTTAACAGGCGTGTTCTGTGAACACAAGTGTAAATTACAAGCCCACCTGTGGCTGTAGCTTTGGACAAAGCCTTACCTTTTCTCGTGGAGATGCATGCACCGCACGGTGGAGGTGTGTCCGTACAAGGTGTGTATGCATTCCCCGGTCTCAGCGTTCCAGACTTTCAACGTTCGGTCTGTGGATCCACTGATGATGATATTGTCCCTCATCTGCGACGACCAGACTCCGCCTGTGTGCCCAACCAGTGTTCTCAAACACTGAAAAGAAGTATTTTGCTTAGTTACCCCTTTGACAGAGCTGAATGGAAACTTAAGTAATCTAGGAGGTAAGAGTAGCCTCTCAGAGCAAGAGCCAGAATGTCCCTGGAGACTGCTTTATGATTTAACTAAAAAAAATCCCACCTTTTAGAAAATACTCATCACATTTCTCTCACTGTTGTTGGTACTTCCGCTATAAGGAATTCTCCCTACAATCTTCCCCTTGATAAACCAAACCGTCTTTCCAAATTTCTCAATACAGGGCATGTTTTGCAGCCTTGAGTCATTTTCCTGGCATTTTTCTGAGTCACAGCAGGTTTTCCAATAGCTTTTTGAAGCCTAAGTGTTAGAACTGGAGAGAGCATTCACTGAGTAGTTTTACCACTATAAACCATATAGTCTTATTTTACTTTTCTGTTTGTTTATCCAAGAAACACGGCATTCTTTAGGCTGCAGCTACAGCATCAATACTGCAAAATAACGTTTCAAACCTTTTTCAGACTTTACTGTTGCCCAGGAGAATCCCACACTACAGAAGCACAGCCTACCTTCTTTGATCCCAAATGCACGACATGATTTCTCACCGTGTGGAGACAGTGTTTGCTCACACCTACTTCTATAAAACCTCCGTCACTCTGGAACAATGACTCGTCTCCGTCTCTCAGCCTGTATTCCTTACAAGTAATGACTATATATGCTTCTCACCAGGCAGCACTGAGTGCTAATTAGCACAGACAAGAAGAGATCCTTGCAAGACCCCTCTAGAAAGATACTCCGTGAAGATTCTGCATTCACATTAACAACATGTTCTCTATAATTACCCGCTTTCTAACCCATTTAAATATGTGCCATGTTGATTTTTGCATTGCTCTTTTTTCTTCAGTTGTGTCATGGGGATACAGGCTTGCACTGCACGTAGCCATCTATTTCTGCACTATTATTTTTATCAGTCAAACCTGTAAGTGCACCAGAAAAGAGGTCAAGACAGTTTGATGATCTCTTTTTCTGTAATCTAATGCTAAGTGGCGTTAGTTTCCGTGGCCTTCCTTGAACTGTTAGTTGACTCCTCTTGATGTAGTCCAATATTTTTTACCTGAGCTAATGTATCCTAAATACCCAGTCTTGCAGTTTACGCTATTTAAATATTGACACATTTTAGCTTTCTGGCCATCCTTTGGATCTTCTCCTTGTGCTCATACCTTTTGAAAAAACACCAATTTTACCCCACAGGTTACTTTAGAAAAAAATCATCAAATACAGATTATCTGGATCAACTGTAATAACAACAAACATAACTTTGATAGCTGTTGTTTAACATCCTTGTGAGTTTCCGCTGAAATAAGTGTTCTGTTATCACTGCATGCTGCATTTCCATCACATGAATTTTCTCCCAAAATAAATATTTTTTCTGCATCAGTGATAGTATACTAATTTCTGTTATTAATATCCTGTTCTTTCTAACATCCCTCAAAATGTCTTGCTTTTTTGCTGTACATAGATTTCCTGTTCTTTAACATTTTTTACCAGTGTTCTGCAATTCCTGGCTCCTAGCTCAATTCACTGCTATCAAATCCATCTTTTTCAGTTCCTAGCTGTTACTCACTTTTACAGGTCCCATTTTTTTTTTCAATTTCAACCGATTTGCTCATATTTTAAGAAGTCATCCTTCTAAAGCAGTAAGAACACAGAATCCTTATTTTGGGCTTTACATCTGTCAAGGGGATTATTTAGTCATGTTCATTTGCACAAACCAACCTTTAGGGTTTTTTTATTTTATTAATCCTTCAGCATCAGTGAGCATGAGGGCTGATACAGCACTCTTCCATCTTTCATATACCATTTTTGGCTCTCTTAAAGGTTCGGGGTAAATAGTCACACTAAGATCTGTAATTACTTTCAAAAAATTACGGAACGTGATTGTTAAGTCATGCTACTATGATCAGTTATATATTTAAAGGAACATTTTGCTTCTGAAAGGGTGGTAGGTACAAAGGAAGTATTTTTCATTTGAGTTTAGGCTGCCTTTTGCAATTAAGAAAATGTAAATTTCAGTACGGGTTGGTTCATTAGACACTTTGTTGTAGGGAAGCCAACAGCAGGAGGGTGAGGCTGCCTATTGCTCTTACTTTTTATTCTTCCCCACAGTAGTATTTACAGTCCCGTCAAGGATCATCTAGGCATGCAAACACAAATGCTTAATACATTCAGCTTCAACCTTATAAAGTGGATACCTTTTACATCTTAAACATGTTATCCTCAATAGCTGTCCTGTTGTTCACAGAACTATATCATTAAACCAAAGCTAAGTACACACAATGCTAGTCGAGAAGGAAACAGTACTGTTTCCCTGAGGCCTTTTCTATATCCTTGCAGTGTGGTCAGTCACCTTAAAACAAAAAAAATCTATGCGCTGAGTAGCTGTGATGTTCTAACGTGAGTGAAATGTTCAGTACTGTCTTTTTGATTGCACATATTGTTTTGCTTCTCCAAGCCAAAATTAAATTATTGAAGCTTATTAAATTCCTGCCTGAGCTGGATCTAATTTAATAGGAAATATTTAAACCTAAAGCAAGTTACCTTTTTTTTTTTTTGGTGGCTCAGCAATATAGTAGCTTAGAAAGAAAACAAATTCTGTATTTGAAATCAGAGCCAGTAAAATGAACGCCCCGTTTCGATAACTTGAAAACAACAGAAAGAATGCTAGAAGACAAGTGAGAAAGGGAGATCCAGAGGGCTAAAAGCAGGCTAAATTAAGCTTTAAGGAAGATAAAGTAACGTATCTGTCCAAATTCTTTCAAATCCATGTCACAAACGACTCCACAAGAATAGCAGAATTGCCAAGAGAACGCGGATATATGCCAATGGTAACATGAGCAGCATTGCAATTTCACAGCAAGGTGACTTTTTGGAACTAGACTAGTTCTGTGTAGGAAAAGACGACCCAAATGTTTACTGGTATATTTTTCCAATTCTTGCACCAGACGGCACTGAAGACCGCTCTGCAGCACGGTCTGATGGCGCAGCAGCATTTTTGACATACCAGTGCTCAACCTGTCACTCATTTCCTAAGAAATTCAGCAAAATAACCGCCTTACCTTGCCTGTAACCGCTGACCACACTTTTAGTGTGTTGTCATCAGAGCCGCTCACTATTCGGTTCCCGCAGAACTGAAGGCATGTGATCACGTGGTCATCATGGCCTTTGAGCACCTGGCGATAAAGAACGTAAAAACGGACAGTCACAATTTAACACAGGAGATTAGACAGAAGCAGGAGAAACAAAGTGCTCTTCTGATTCATAAATTACAAAATGCTAGAGTTGCTCCAATAATAATAAGGCCCCTTAAGCCCGCGTGTCAAGTCTAATTTACCACCAGCTGGGACCAAAGAAGGTATTTGCCTTCTTCCATGGAGTGATACTGCATTGCTTAGCAAGCTCACTACGGTTACTGTAAGCCTCCGAAAAGTACCAGGAAAAATCAGAGTACCAGGAAAAAGTAGGCTAAATTAGTAACTGGACACTGCTCAATTCCTCTGCAGTTACGCCATAGCTTTATTTTTCAGTTGATGTTTTTTTGCTCGGACTTTTTATCTTTTCAGAGTTGTTTCAATCTCAAACAACAAGCATGTGGTTGTATTATTTGCTGCATATTTGCATTTTAGTGGTCAAGGCTGACTGTATTTTTTTTTTCCTTACCAGCCAAGCACTTTAATCTATGAAATGCCAGGCAGCACCCAAGTCAAAAACTGGAAAACCGTTAACTCAATTAAATACAAACAAAAGCGGTAATTTAATGTGGTGGAAATGTGGATTGGAATGTTGCTTTATAGAAGTGGGATTTTCAATGCTTGGTTTGGGAGAAATGACAATTCAGTGTATATTACGGCAATACAGTAAAAAAATCCTCATCAGAATACACAGGATGAGGAAATTTTTTATTTAAGATATCTGAACACTTTTCAAGATGTTCATTGAAATGAAATGGGCATTTGGATAATGCCTGAGGCTGTAATTTTAATAATAATTCCAAGATAACTTGATGTGGCGTATCAAGGCAAGAAATAACAGAGCCGTTGCCAGAGATGTACATAAGTCACGGCCAAGGAAACAGCAGGATATAGCCATAGGTTTTCCATGGGCATTTTTTTGTTCTTGTTTTCATTATTTTGTTGAACAGTAATCAGGAAAACAGGCAAATTGCCTTAAAAAGCTATGAATATAATTTTCCTTCATATTTCTGACTGCTTGTTCAATATGAGGTTTGATTAGACAGTTGCTATTTTGTTTTACAAAAGGTTAAGTATAGCTTCACATCTTCATAGTGGAAAAGATATAAAAATGTATCAATGGCATTAAAGAATTTTAGGTTTTGTGGTTTGTTTTTTTTTTTAAATCTTAGCATGGAATGAAGTTATTGTCTTGTGCTGCTCAATTTAGAAGAATATGTATAAAAATAAAGCATGAAATGATCACAGAAGAGTTGTGGAGTATTTTTTACGTTGCAACATGGCCCAGCTCTACAAATCCATACACATATATATGTATTTATATATATTATTTATGTGTCTGCATGTTTAATTTTAAATAGAAGTATTTTCAATCAAGTTTCTGAGATTTTCTGTTTCAAAAGAGACTGGCGTATTTATAGGCATTCACAAAACTGTACAGAAATTTTTAGAACAGCACTGAAAGTATTCTGCTGTCTGAAGAATCACGTTTTGATTTGCTAATATGGTGCGCTCAGAAATTAATTTAAACCCAGGGTAAGGTAAAACGCAAATTATTTTTTTCTGTAACAATACATTGCTTTTTGTGCATGGCTAGTCTGCCTTGGCCAAGGAAAAAGAAAAACCAACGCTACGAGTTGATCCTGCTTTGTTCATGGCAGCATGCACACAGCTCAGAAACTTACCTTAGGCGATTTAAGTTCTCCTCGCCGCCAGTTGGTATCAATCCTGTGTTGTCTAATGTAGGCGCTTTTCCACGGACTGTGTATAAAGCCTGGTTTTATTACTTTCCTCCTCTTGATATGTAACGGTTCATCAATCCCTAAAACAAATTTTAAAAAAGGGGGGAGGGGGAGAGATGAGGCCACCCCACATAAAACAACTTCTCTCCCTCCCAAACCTTTACAGTGACCTCTGACATTAAATACCGCATTGACGTAACAACCTCCCGCGTGCCAATATTTGCACTGTGTGCGACACTGTCCCGCTCCTCAGCTCTCAATACTACTTTCCTTGTCATATAAGCACAGTCATTACAGTAATCACGGCTGAAAACGCTCTCGTTCATCAGTCCTTGCTGGCAACCTGCTAACTTGTTCGGAACCCCCCTTTCTGAGAGTGTAGCAGCAGTTTGCCTTTTTCGAATGGGTATCGTCCAGCAAACTCCATAACCACTCATACGCTCATTTTGGAATCCTTCAAAAAGTAAACCTTTCCATCCGCTGTCCTCCTCTCTGGTCACACATCCTCATTACCTTTAAGCTCACTGTGACTCTTGATATTGGTGAGCTCTTAATTCACTTCTTGATGTGATGTGAAAGGCTGTGTGCTTTTGGCATTGTCCTCTCCTGGCTGGAATTTAAGTATAGCTTTGCCCTTTCTGAATTGACACTTGAGTGGTAGTGCTTTGTTTTAGCCTTGCTACTACACATGCAGCTTTTTCTTTTTTTTTTTTACTATTCTCTCACCCATCCCTCTCCTCTCTCCACCGCATCTCATTACTAGCAAGAGTCTCGTCTCTTGCCAGTATGTGGATTTCACCCCTGCTTTAAGATTTAAGAGGTTAGACACCTGGTTTCCATTGTAAAAGAAGACTAATTCATTTAGGTGCCTTTACAAATAGCCAGCTACACTCACATACTGCCATGTTTTCTAAAGCCTTTGCCTCCACCTCTCACAAGTTCTTGTCTCCATGCTCTGAGGCAGCCTGGACAGGTCCCTGTGTTTGCCCATGTCCAAGCCAAATACTGCTCTGGGATCATATGCACGTGATCTGTCCCCCAGCACAGACTCCTTGTTCATATAATTCTCCTTAAAAATAAAAGCTTGCATTCTTCATCTGCTCAAATATGTGGCTCCTTTCCTGACAGCCTTTTTTTGCCCATTCATATTACTGCTGAGCCACTGTATCTACCTGATTTGGCGTGAGCAGGCGATAGCCATGTGGTTTATGGACTGTGTGTCCCTCTCAAAGCGATCAAGTCAGCGCCTTCTCCCCCTACCGTGTGCCATTTCTCTGTTCATTTTCCTACAAATGATGTGAAATTACAGCATCCCTTCTACTCGGCTGCTGAAACAGTTCTTCTTCCATGTTATTTACAAACTGCAAGACTATACATACCCCTATCATTTTTACATCTCAGCTCTTACTTGCTTTGGTTGTATTTTGAATAAAAATAATCCTTAAAAAGCAAAAAAAAAATTATTTTAAAAACATACACCTAGTATACTTTATAAGGACGATGTTCACACTTAACTCTAGTTTCATTTCTAGTACTCCATGGATTATTTCTGCTTCCTGCTTTCAACAGAGATACGTACCACATAGCTCAGAGCATCCCTAGCAGTAAATTTAAAGTTGCACGAACTGCCTTTGTAAAACTTTAAGCGTATTATGTAAATGAACTGCACTTTTTACAACAGCGACACTTTGACCGTTACATCCATCTTTTTGCTCAGCCTTACCCTCCTCTTTGCATTTCTCTCTCCAGAGAAGATTATCTTCAGCCAGAATTCTCCAGTAACGACATGTCTGGGCTGCCTGCAGAAGGTCCCTGGGTTCCAGGAATGACAGCACATACAGTGCCAGCTGTAAAAAAGAAAAGAAAGTGTATTTTCTGCAGTGCTTTTGAAAGGAAAAGCGAAGTAACTCCAAGTATTATCACACATCGGGGGCTGATATACAGAAAATTGAAACAATAAATTATTAAACAATCTCAGACACTTAACACAGCTACCGTTTATTCCAGTGGGCGCATGAAAGTACAACAATCATCTTAAGTAACTAAATCCATACAGATCACATCAGAAATTATTCTTGTATTTGCAAGAGAGTAATGTCAGCTGAATTCACTATTATTTTTTTAAAATGTAATCCACGATACTTTGAATGTCTTAACAGAATTATTACTAAAATAATTATGTCTATGCCATTTTAGCTAACAAGTACACCAAAAGTTATTTTGAGAGTTTAACTAGAAAATACAACACTCATCACGTGAGCAAATAGGAAAGTTTGTTGCGATGAATAACGTCACTCACTAAGCCTGAATCCAGAAAAGGTAAATGCTACGTGAGCTTGAGTTCAAAAGCCCTCTGCAGCTGTAGAAATGCAGCATACGTATCCCTCATTTCCCAAATAGAACGAAAACACACTCCTAAGTGGAGCTGCATGGACTGGGCTGCAGAAGGACTGAAATAAGTAACTTCGATAGTGTACACAGTTTGCTACTAAAAATATACAGGTAATCCCAATGAGCACCAGAAGAACTTTTCCGTGTGACAAAATTAAAGGTTACTGGGAAAATTCCGACCTCAGTTGTCTGAGCTAAGCCATATAATGACCACGATAAACCCCCTAAAATCCCCACAAGTATTTTCAGATGTATTGAAGTCTTAAGCAGGGACAGAGCCATCTATGCAAATGCAGACTACAGGGACAGCTATCCTTAAGGGTATGATGACCAAATACAGTTTTTCTACTCAACAGCAACAATACATCTCCCCACTCACAGAAAATGTAAGAGGCAGGAAAGTCCCTTCCATGGCTAAAAAACTCTGCAGAAAGAACAATATTGATAAAAAGTGATGCAGAGAACTACTAATAGGCTGAAACAGCGGGGTCTTTGTCAGTAACTAATAGGATGCAAAAGTTGTCGGGGAAATCAGATCAGCCACTTTTACTTCTGCTTGACATATCTTTTTGCGTTTAGGATTTTTTTATTAAATTTTTAGCTGGCATTATGATGTATATAAATAGAATCTGCCCTTCAAAGCAGCACACACTGAAATTCAGTAAGGATGTCATAACCATAGGCTACTGACCTCAACCGATTTTTGACCTTATTATGTGAGAAACGTTTACTTTCAGTAATCTAGCCCAGCCACTGACTGAGCAGGAAATAAAAATTCAGGACGGCAGAACGGTTTGCATTTTGACTGCACACACACCTTGTTTGCAAGTCATCACCTGCAGCTCACGTTGAGCACGTAGGACTCCACGTTTGAGGGACCTGTGTCTTAAATTATGCATTAGATCCCGTATGCACCCCAGGCCATAAAGCTGAGGAATCTTCCTTCTGTCCCTGCTCCGGGAGTCAGCATTTAGGAGCTGGTGTTAAGGGGCTCTATTGCAAGAGCAACAACCGTACCCGTCCTTTTAGACTTTCTGTCTTATTTCCTGGTATGTAAAATTATTTAAGAAGCGCTGTTTCTTAACACGCACCAGAGAGTCCTGCATGCAGCAAGACTCAAACATGAAAGAGACCCTTTCCATTTTTGCAGGATGTTCCTTATCTGACAGCAGAGTTTGTTTAAATATCACTTGTCCTATCTACACAGATATGGATGCTTGCTAAGATGGTGTTAATTAAAACCTGCGAGCCAACCGATTCCAAACCAGGTTACATATGGGTGACATTTATTTTAGACTATATTTATCTAAATAGTCATCAAGGGTCAACACAGCCCACAGTTGACTTTAAGATTAGCAGTGCATAAAAGATGACGTCCCTTTGTCTCAGCTCATGGATCTAGTTATAAGAAAACTTCAGGTAGCAAAGATCTGACCTTTGACTCAACTGTGACTACTCTCCGCTGCAGCGTTAATAATACGCAATAAAAAGGCGTCTCTTGCCTTTTCTTCACTTGCACACACAGCACCAAGAAAATTTCTTTGGCTGACTTCTGCAAAACTCCCAATCTGTTGGTTTCTAGACCTGGTTTTCACTAACAAGTAATGTCAATAATTATTTCTAAAGTCTCGGCAAGAAAACAGGAGCGTTCATTTCAGATTAACTGTTTGACTGCACGTCTGCTCAGGAGGAAAGCAAACATCTTCTTGGTTCTTCAGTTATTAAGTTACTGCCTTTGCATTGCTGAACACATTTCTGAAGAAAAGCCCTCCCCGTCCAAATCATCTTCTTGTTCTGGTTAGGTAATAAGATCCCTGCATTGCACCCAGCAGCACTGGAGATAACTAGAGATGTTAATGCGGAGCGACAACTTGGGAGAGCGTGTTTTCACAGGATGCTGGCTTTGATAGGGAAGCCTGTGTACAGAATTACTGACCCTAAAAACTTATTCGTGCCCCCCACAGCTCAGTTCGTCACCCCCAACTGCAGCCAGCGTAAGCAGCCGGGGACAGCGTCACTTAGGAGACCTGGGTGAAGAACGATCTCCACAAAGGAGAGGAGATGGAGTTAACTCAATGGGGTTTTTTGTTTAACTCGGTTAATTTTGGTGACAGTGACTGGGGGTTAGGAAGCTAAAATTATTTAAGCCAGCCTCACTGGTGAAGTCAGCCTTTCATGAAGCTAAGAGCTTGACAATATTCTCGTTTCAAGAGGCAAGAACAAACACTAAAAATAAATCAAACAAATTAAATATAAGTAGCTTATAACAGAGTCAAGAAACATAAATATGAAAGAAATTTTTACAGCTAAATACCGTATCTTTTCTGTGAAGAAATTGCTAAAACTGAAATAATACCATGATCATTAGTTACAGCATAACCAGATCACTGGTTGTACTTGAATTAGTTTTGCCACTAAATCACGCAGACAACTGAGTTGTGTTGCTGTTACCAAATTCTGTATTAGATTTCCAGATTTAATAGATGCAGAAGTAGCCAAGTACCTTCTGTCTTCTCAAAATCTAAACTCTTGGTCCGCCTCTGACCTCAGGCTGCTTTGGGCAGCTTCTCTAGAAACATGGCAGCCACGCAGAGGCCTTACTAAACTCTTCTGCTCCCTCAGCGTCCTGCCCACTGATGAAGGCAGCTGCCACAGGAAGAGCTTCTGTAAATACTCATCTCATGGCATGTGTACCAAGTTAACATTCGTTGTATAAATTGCCTCCAACCCTTACAAATGCTAACCAGCAAGGGAAGGCTCTGCTGTTTCCTGACTTGTGAAGATATGACAGTATATAAAAGAAAAGAAGGGCCTTGTACCTCTAAGTATTCAAAAATAGGATATATGTACCAGAAAAAATGTCAAGAAACCGGCGTACAGAACAGTCTTCAGGTAATAAGACCATGTTAAACACAGCAACCAAACACTAGCACTAGAGTATCTTTTAAGAACTTGTTTTATAATGTGTTAGTAACTGAAGGCTTGCAAAGACTTCAGCCCTCATGAAAATTTTCACATGGAAAACCCAACATGCAGTAGATCTGGGAAAAGAAAGAAATAAAACTTCCTCCCCACTCCAAATAACAGAACAATTTCCAATTCCCTAAATCAATCAAGGTCAGAAGTACCATTTCTAAACAAACTCAAACCCATTAATTTAGTAACTGTAGCAAAGTGGGTTTATAATCTTTCACATCCACCCTCACGTTCTAGCTGTGAGGACATCAAGAATTATTCTTCTGTGGACAGCATTTGGTTACAGGTGCTGAAAAGCTCACACGCTGAAATGTAAATCTTAGTTTCTCTTTAACCCCATACAACATGATCTGATTTGCAGTAAAGGATTTACTGTAAGATATCTGCTTGATGAGGGTTTGGCTTAATCCTTAGTGAGAAGTGCTTTTCTGGTTTTACTTTTGGTTTTTTTGGTAGAGACTTTAGGGCTCAGTTTGTTTAAAATAAATTCAAATATCATGTTCACAAAAACTCCACCACTTCAAGCATTACACGAGAATGCTTATACTAACAGAGTAATGTGCAGAAAGGTATTGCATCCAGAGGAAATTTTTGTGTGTGCGTGCCCTAACCGAATTAGTTCTCAAAAAATCAGCACAATTGAGGCACAGAGGTATTCTTAAACCTACTTGGATTGTGTTTGAAGGAATCATCCATATTTCCAGGTATCTAAAGGCATTTATGCCTATCAAAAGACAAAGCTATGTTAATCTGAAATTACAGCTGCCATGTTATGGCAGTGTACTGAATTGTGGACCTCTTTAACATCATTTTACATCAGTAGGTTGGCAAAACTGAATGTCATAATTACCATGGAAGTTTTTCAAAGGTGGCAGCTGATGCACTGCACAGTCCAGTATTAACCTGTATTTCTCACCTCTTTTGGGAGCAAGGAAATGAAGTCTCTTTGAAACTGGGGCTCTATCACTTGCATCATGTGTTTTACTTGTGTTGGTTCACAACTATCAATCAGTTCATCTAAAGCAAGTAATTTCTCTGGTCCACTCCAGCTCTGCAAGGAAAAAAGGAAGAAAAAAAAAAAAAAAAGAATAAGCTTAGTTTAATATACTAGTTTGGTTTATAAGCGCCACTGCTTTGCCAAAAAGGCAAGTTAAGTTTCCTTGTCGACCTATATGCGAGCATCTAAATAGCATATAAAAAGCCAACAAGATAAATGCCCATGTTAATTACACAAAAATGAGAAGTTAATCAACACAAAATATTGAAAATTGCTACATTGATTCATAAGCTAAGAAAGGATTTGTTATACACACACATACAGATTAGCAATTAAATAGATAATAATATTTAATAATAATAATTAAATTAATTAAGCTTCTTTTGAAGTTGATGAAATCTACACACATATTACTGACAATGAAGGGGTTGCAACAGAACACGCTCCCTCTGTGTCTTTCTCCATTGTGCATTCAAGTGAGAGGATAACTTTCAACCTTTGTGTTTCATCACGTAGACCCAAAACTTTAAATGAAACGAGAGGAAAGGAAAGAAAAGAAACTTTCTCTAAAAGCACATTAGCTTACTGCCTGCTTATTACTACAGTACGTCCCTAAGTGACAATGCTGTAATTTCAGAATCCTGGCTATAAACCAACGTATATTTTGCAAGTATCAATTTACACTTGAATAAACAGGGAATTTTGATTGGTAATTTTCTTACTCCACATTTTTACTAACGGGCACCATAAAACGTGAAGATTTTAATAAGGCACTCATCTGAGAGCATAGCAGATTAGCAGCATCATTTGTAGAAATAAATAAATAACTGAATATACTCCACATCTGAAAAACACATCTTAAACTCATCTGTGCTCATCAAAGGGTTTTCATTTGTTACGTGAAAACAATTTAAAGAAAAGAAGAATTTCTACAGGAAAAAAACAATAGCCACCGCTAACTGATGTAGCAACAGAATTAGAGCACAAATAAAGCCTTAGAGAGGAGAGAAAATGAGACATCACCGTTTTTTAGAGCAGATTCACATTCATATTCTTGAATATCTTCTAGAG
Organism: Charadrius vociferus; assembly: GCF_000708025.1. NCBI lineage: Eukaryota > Metazoa > Chordata > Aves > Charadriiformes > Charadriidae > Charadrius > Charadrius vociferus. The sequence continues at coordinate 1,443,884 of NW_009661371.1, forward strand.
TGACATTTACAAGTAAATTAGCACATACAAATGATAGCACAGTTTTGGTAAGAGGCTAACTGAAATTAAAAAAAAAGGCAAGATACCTCACAATTAAGATTTCTGTATTAGTCTGCCATGTATCTCAGGACCTTTATTACTCATGCTCTAAGTTTCTGTTCTCTGGATTTGAATCTGACAATTAACTCTGGTGTCCGCAACACTACGACGTTTGCGTATTGTCAAGTTTCTGCAGAACAATGGGGCAAGTGAAGGAGAAGGTGGAACTTTTAACAGTGAACACAAAGCAGATAAACACCCAGCTTCACTCCATGTAGAAAGATCATTGTGTTGCATCATTTCTCCCTAATTAAAATGTCAAACTACTTAGAATGTCAAGAAAAGCATCATTTACCCACACAATGACCCACCTGACTTTCAGGTGACCCCATTCCATCAGTGCGGTGAAAGCAGCTTCAAGCTGCCTTAATTACGGAGTGAGCACCTACCGGGACGGGCGCAGGCGGTGTCTGCCGCCTTGGTCACCCTGGTGACATGCTCTAGCTCTACAGCAAACGTGTGGCAGATACTGGACAGCCCACCCCAACTGGGGAGGGGAAGGAAGTTGCTATGACTTGAGCTTTTCTGCACGCGGTTGGCAATTGGTAAAATGGTCTAAGCCGGCAAGAAAATATTCCCCATCCCCATGTGTGTATGTCGATTGTCACCACATGAGATGAGGGTTTCCGTGTCTCACATCCAGTACCTCAGAATATTGAAAAGAAACAAGAATGTCTCAGCACAAATTGCAGCGGTGCTGGTATAAACAGCTTTTCTTCTACATTTCTTTCAACAGAAACATTTGCATGGCAGAGCAGCTCTCCATAAATCACGCACTGCAGAACTGTTTATCTCACCAACTTTCCAACTGCTGTTTGTTTCATTAACCCAGAGCTTTGCTGGTGTTAGGTACAAACATTTGCAATCTTTAATCTCATCTGTCAGCCACGTTTGAATTTAGGAGAATTAAAAAAATGGAATACCTGTGCTACTTCCTTATAATATAAATTTCCAAGGTCAGTCTACCCTTAATTTATAAGCAACTACATTTATTAAACTAGAACAACTCAACCTGAAGAGCATCAGTTTTTGCCATGGCAAACATTGCTAGCAGTTATGAACATGTTGCTGATTAATAATTTCACTGTATGCTATCTTAATCTCTAACTCTCTCACACTTAGACATTTCTGGTTTTAAAATATACAGATCTGAACAGAAAAGGGAGAAGATTCAAGAATGGGAAAGAGATGCTAATGAATAAAAATAGTACCCTCTTTCATCTGTCCATTCATCGTTAGAGGATGGCTACGGGCGCCTTCCTGAGGCTCTTTTTAAGCAATCAGCTGCTACAAAATGTTTTCTCTAGGACATTGTCCCCTTAGTCTTTCACTTAAGCAAACAAACCTCCAGCTACAGTCGGTAAGGAGTCTCTGAGGGAAATGTTTGCAATGGAAAATTGGGATGAAGCCTTGCCAGATGAACACAACTGTTTGAGTTAACGAAGGCAAGACTAGTAAATTACTGTTTCTGGGCTCCATAGCTTGATCCGTTTGCAAAAAATTTGCGTATAGCACATTGAGCGGAGAGGGGACGAAATAAGTTTGGGGCTTTGATAAGAAACAACAGTGAACAAATGCCGCAGAAGAGAAAGATGAAGAAAATGCGTGCCAAGCAGTCTGCAAAGTCTCAAACGTTGTAGATGACCACAGACGTTTGAGACCGGTGGTGTAGTGTCCAGACACCTTGGATTTCTACCAGGTGATTCCCTTTCGAATTACAGAACCTTGTAAAGAATATACTTTATCTTTAAAATGCATTTCCTTAATTGGTTTTCCTTCTCTTCAAAACTTAAGTTTAATTTTAACGTAAAATTAAAACTTTATAGCTTTTGTTATGGGCAAGGGTTCTGCCAGAAAAGGTAACTCTGGTATTCATTCACCAACCCCTTGGAAAGCCAGCAGGGACTGCCGATACTGCTCGCTGAATGACTTGCGATGCCTAACCAAGCATGCCCCCTCTTCCTTCCCTCTTCCCCAGGGAGGCGTTGGTTTGTCAGCCAAGGCCTTTTGGCTGGTTCATACCATTCCCTCCCTCAGTAACGCAGTTGCTGCGACCACGGCACTACCTACCTGAAAACTATCCCTTCGTTTTCCCCTTTGCTATTATGTTTAAATGTCTGTCTTTTCTTTTTCAGGCATGCAAAACGGCTTTATAATCGGTATAAACAACAGCTTTGCTGCTTCTAGAACGTCCACCTCATCCCTCCTGTCCGACCTGCCACCTATCTTTTCACCATCTTCTGTTTCTGTACCTTCTGCTCTTCCATGATCTATGCTTTTCTATCGCACAGCTCTCCTCTGCTAGCTCCAATTTGTACAATTACAGTTTGTAGCAATTAGATCGTTTTCCTATTATAGGTATATTTAGGACACCTATTTTTTAAAGGGTTTAATTTCAGGGTGCTGCGCTCTGTTACTGAGTTCTGTTCTGTCGTTACAGAGACCTGCAGAAAGGGCTCTTCTGGATCCTGCTTCTGCCTGACTCTTGGATCAGTTACCGAGATCCCTGCCATCCTCCACCGCAAAGGTATCTTGGTCTGGATAAAAATAGCACACAAGCAAAATCCACTGAAAGAAACACCGCTGACATCAGCAAGTAGTTTGTCACAACAGGAGGGGTTCGGGAGCAGCTGGTGCTGATGCCCCCGCGTTAAACCATCTCTAAGACCGAGCCTGGTCCTCTGGGCTGAACATCTGCACCACACATGATGTCAACCTGTCTAGAGGAACAGCGAATGGTTCGGAACCCTACGTTCCCACTATGGGCTTCACGTAGAGTTTCTTTGAAAGGAGACTAGTTTGTACCTATCAAAACTGCCCTGAGACCCAAACCCATGGGAAATAAATAGGGACGGTCAGGAGATCTGCTTCAAGTCTGCACTATTCCTCTGAAACGAATCGATAATGCTGGTATGGCCAAAAGGGGATGTGGTTGTAATGTGCATCTTCCCCGTTCTGTGCGTAGGGGCTGCACAGAAACACCAAGCCCTCGACCCGGTCCCACAAGATACAGAGCAGAAAATGCTGCAGCGCTGGTTATGATACAATCTTTCCCGCCTGCTTCACTTCACGTAAGAGGTGGACTACTCGGTCGCGCATTTAGGCATTCATGAGCATCTTTGGAAGAATAAGAAGCAGAGAATGGTAAGCAATTTGAATTAAGGTGGCTTAGCCCACTATGCATGTAAAAGCAGGGATCAGTACTCTTGCGAGCCAGAAATGGCAAAAGCATTTTGGAAGTTATCTAAACTGCCGACAAAAAAAAAATGCTTCCAATTTTAGGTAAAATAATAGCATTCACTAGTTACTCAAAGTGATTGCCTATACTGTGGATGGAACAACTTTTCAACATCAACACTCCAAGAAAATGCAAATTTTTTTTATCACATTACTTAAAACAAAACCCAACACTAAGTATGTGAAGTAGGAAGAATGAAGAGAGAGAACTTAATATTTAAAGCAGGACCATCTTTGACTGAACTTTGCATGCAGCTGTTTTTTTTTTTGTCCCCCCTGTGGCAAGCAATTTGGTAACTTTAAAAATATATCCTGGTTCAAATAAAATTAAGTTTCTTGTAAAAGAAAAAAAATCTTGTGAAGATACACTCGGGCCCCGAGTTTTAAAAATCTTACAGTGGATATTAAAAAGACCTGAAACTAAGAGCCACTGCAAAACAGAACAAATAGGCCTTTAAGAAATTAAATGGTTTGAACCTATCAAAATGCTGTTCTATTTTTCTTTCCAGACTAACATTTCATTGAAACCAGTAAACATCTTCATTTTTAAAAGGAAAGTGCAACTACCCTTCCAACTGTTTCTCCTTTCTGCATTAGTTTTTTGTCACTTTCAAAATGAAAGGCTTAGATCAACTATCAAACATAACAGCAGCAGTAACATCTACAACATTAATTTGAAAGAAAAAACCTTAAAGGCCATCTTAAATTTTCTTAATATTTGAAGAGAAGTCTTGCTTTTTAGTTTGACAAGATAACACAGGAGAACGACTGAAGGCCAATGTACAGGTGAGAGACCTCAAAATACCCGAGTATCACTTGTTACTGCCAGCTCCTATGCCAAAGGACAGCGCTACCTTGAAAGAGTACCTATGTCCAACTAACGTGCCCCTGGAAATTTAGCTTTAAAATTAATTGGAAATATATTTTCATATAAAATAAGACAGCGCTATTCAGCAGGCTTAGCAAGCATAGAGTACATAAAGGAAAGCCCTCCCTTTTCTGTTTCTGTACAGGAAAAACTTCGTATTGCAAGCGTGATGCTACACGTGCCGTTTAATTTGGGCAGAGCCTGCTCCCCTTACTTTGAGAATGTGCGCTTATCACTTGACTGTTTAAGACTTGCCCCTGTCCTAAAATTCACGTGGAAAATAAGCCCACAGAAAATGAGGCACCTTGGCATCAGCCAAGGAGATGCAGCACTGAGATGCAGCTATGTGACTTTGAAAGCTTTTGGTTCTAAAACAAGGGACTCCCTTTTGTGAAAACAGTAAAAACTACCAGTGACAGAAGTGATCAATAAGTGCTACTCGATGATCTCCAGTTATGAGAGAGAGGCCTCTTTCTCTCTCTCTCAAGAGTGTAGATCAGCATTTAGGAATTTAGTACTGCAACTAAGTATTTTGAAAAGTATCTAATTATGTATTTATTAAAAGCATGATTTCTACATTACTAACCCCAAATTTGGGACCCTAAAATAATAACAACCTCACTATAGGCAAAATTTCCACGGGTTTACAGACTTCTTTTCCTTATTCTGACCAAACAGGTGATAACATTGCTTTTACTGTCAAGCGTGTTTGCACTGCTCTCTCAAACATTTCAGCCTTTCATAATCTTTTTTTTAAAAACATGTAACTATTGATAACTAGCAATCCCATGTGAGAAAATAAACATTGTGCATTGTAGATAACAAAACAGCTCCTGTTGGTACAAAGGCTTTAACATTACAAAATGTTAAAATACAATGTAGTCTCACATTATCATATATACAAAGTACCCTTCAAATATGATTCTTAGTGGTTAAAAAGACATAATTCTACGAACAGTCTCAAAAAAGATACACCACAATAATTAAATGTGAATATTTTTAAGAAACTGAATGATGTGTACAAGAATATCTCAATTCCAAACTTCCACTGTTTTAAGCAGATTATAAATGTGTAAAACTAAAGAAGGAAGGAGTTCTACATTATTATTTTAATGTTCAGAACTGACAGTGATTGAGATCAATGGTATTATGTGGCAGCATGAATCAAGCCAAAAGCACGCTTCTGCCTGCAAAATTGCATGCTCGCTACTGTATCTCCAATATTGCTCTTCTATCTTCGCCTGTTGTAGTAATTGAAACAATGCCTGTATTAGTTAGTTACTCCTTTTGAAAATGTTTTTAGAAGTAACAGTTTATTCATCAAGATACGAAGACATAATATTTCCATTTCTCAAAGCAATGACTAGGACTCATCCCCGCTTCTTAAAATTACAGAGCAAACCTGTACAGCAAAGAGATCTCCGTGCTCCAGGCTATGGAACGGGAGCAGAGGCCTGCCCCAAACTCTCTTTGTACTAACGTACACAAAATCTGCTTAGGTGCTAAGCAGATCTGCAGATCGGCGTCCGCACACATTTCAGTTTCGATGCGTGCAAGCGGTGCAGACCGCTGTCCTTCACACCTTTTCTTTCATCAGATTGAGTTTTAGGCATTGCTGAAGGCTGTTGGAAAGATACAGAAAACCTCTTTCCCCTCTCCGCTCAGCTGTGCACGCGTGGACTGGCTCACATTGTGTTCAGTATATGAAGATCAGGAAAAATACACAGTGTTTCCTTTTCGGCTATTTTTGCTAAACTTTTCTTTCTATTCTTAACGACAAATTTAGTGCTATACCTGCACTGAAGCAAACCATGCACTAACGCTCACTAGTCTCCAAGCGAAAATGTCTCCAGTTAGCTTGAGGCCATGGAGGCAGCCGCTACACGCTGGACAGACTTTGCAGAAAATGGGAAAGCATCAAACAGGAAGGGTTATTTTATTAAGAAACCAGAGAAAGCAGTTATTTGTTTGTGAATCTCGCTACAGTAACTAGCTGAAACAGGGAACAACAATTCCTTAAAGTTGATGCCCATTTGGTTTTGCAGCAGTACACAATATCAATGACAGAGACGTTCTGGGATGTACCGGGGGGACTGCCTTTACTGAAGCAGCCTTTTACGAAAACCATGGAGGGAAGCTGCTGCAGATGTTTATTTCTCTAAGCACCGCTTACCTGAAACATTTTCAGCCATTCCTGAAGGCCCGTCGGTGGCTGCACAGATGTAATGCGGCGACGTTGCTGTCCCTGGCCATTGGCTGCCCTCAGGTCCCCAAAAGTAGTAGGTGTGGCAGAGCATGGCACCAGCCCCGTAGTACTACGATACAAAGAAAAAGTGATAGTCCCGTGTAAAAAAATAGGGAATATTTAGAAGTCTACTGCAGAAACAGAAATCTAGTACAGAAGTTGCAACTATTACTTAAACTTCATGCAAGAGCACTAACATAAAAAATTGTTCCACTGGGCACTCAAGGGGTCAGTTCCCTCGCTTTCATAAATCTGCCTGTTTCCACCACTGCAGTACTTTTCCTCCAGCTGGGGGTGGGGGGGGTGGGGAAGGGGATCACCTTCAACAGCTGAAAAATTACCACTCCGTTAATCGAGCAGCAGGTTGTCTATAAAGATGCAGGTTTATATATTCCTTTCCTTGCCAGAGTATTTCCTTTCCTTCTGGGCTGCAGTTGTGCCTTCTGACTGGTGATGTAGGAAGCCAGAGCTCAGAGTCTCACCTGCATGTGAAATGTGCTGGTGCCGCTTCATCGCCAAACAGAAATAAAATATATCTATTTTTAGCTCTTAATATATTTTGTTGACAAAGAGCTGGTAATACCAAGCAGTTCTAGTGGCTTAGTGGTTTGCAACTGCGCTTTGAAATACTCTATACAGTATTTTAAAGTTTGTGCGTTGATGGAGTGACACAGGCATTAAAGGGGGGGTGAGGTGAAGAGGGAAAAGGAGCCAAAGGTGCTCCCTGAACTACAGTTTGATTTTTTTCACTCTGACATGTTAAAAACCAGCTCATTCATATGGGATGGAGCTTTTAAAAGAGCTGGGATTAAGCTGCTATTGTAGGAGTCTAAAGAAATACAGCTGACTGGGTTTTCCTTTTTTCCCCTTTTTTTAACATAATGTAAAGTACTTCGTTCACAGAATATCAAAGTTGTATTCCCTAGCAGGAAATTTGGAACTCCAGTAGTGTTTGCACAAGCATGGAAATTTTAAATACAGTGTGGGACTCCAAAACCCGCTTTGCTTTTGTGTATGATAAATCCAGCTTTTTGGTAATGAGCTTTGGGGTTTTACTGACTTTTCAATGGCTGCAGGAATAGCTTCAAATGATGCAAGGCAAGTTCCTTTCAATATTTATCTCATCATAATCTACAAATATTTCACTCTACTCTTCCTTGTTCTGAAGGACAATCATAGCACGTCCTAACATTTACCCAAACTGGTGAAGAGAAGTAAAGATTGGTTTGAATGGGCTTATTTTCAACTGTTAATTTTACTGAGTAATAACAGAAACAGAAGCGGATATAGAAAAGCTGTTTCACAGATGAAGGATCCCCTTAATGACATCAGTTTACTGGTTTTACCTGTTACATGCAAAGAAAGTTCATCAGGCCTGTCAATTTTAGAAAGTGTCTGATCCTAGGGAAAATGGAAACGAGCAGGCACAAGAACTGCATCATTTGCCTAAATATTATTCAATAAAATATAATCAAACAGTTTAAAAAAGAAAGGACTGGAGGTTATTTAAGGATTCCTTTAAGCCAATAATGACTCAAAATCCAAGCAATGTCAATTGAAAGTATTTTTAAAATAAAATCTGGTTTTACAGCTTACTCATTCTCATAACCTGTAGATATCCAGCAGAAGGCCTGTCATTTAAGGTCCAAAATAAGGCTCTTAAAATTGGCTTATATTGGATCTGAGCAATACGTAGCCTTCAGCTTGCCCCAGAAGAACAGTTATACTTTAATTTCTTCTGCTGTAAACTGGTTCTCAGTCAAAAACAGTTATTCAAAACAGGATCTGAAAGCCTCTCTCCTTTGACCGGAGATTACACCGCATCATTTTTCTTCGTGCTTTATTTTTCCTGTATGTTCTCATTCCCCTGAAACAGCCAGTCAGGTTTCTGTGGAAGCTGGACAAGTTCAGTGGTTCCTCTGAATCCAACAGCTGCACTTGACAAAAAGTGCACTTTTTTTGTCGCTGAACTGTTTACTCTAACAGCAGGGCAGAGAACGGTGTGTCACGTGGAGAACTGGTGGCCAACAAGAGTGTTCTTCATTAGACTGATTGAGAAACCTGGAGAAGCTACCAACTTGAGAGGGATGTGGAACTGCAACACGTGCTTCTCAGCAACAAGACATCACCTCTTTTCCTCTACTGCAGCGTTTACACATCTGAAAAGCAACCCTGGAGCCTGTTTCCCCACACTATCCTAACTTTTCACTCATCACCTGATAAACCTCTTAAAGGAAGACAAATAAAATATGAATCACTTTGGAAAGATCCATCAGCGACTGAATGCTACTCCAGCGCGTTCAAAAGAAATAACATCCCCAGGCAGTTTTGGGAGGCAAGCGCAATGCTTGTGATGCTTATTACAGAGAAAAAAAAAAAAAAAAAAGGTAAAATGGTGTAAATTCAAACAGGATGGGAAGCAGCGTGACATCCAAGCACAATTGTTATGGCAACTATACAGTCAGAACTGCAGTTGTAAGGCGTGCACCCAGGGCCCTGCTCTACCACTGCTTCTCGCGCTCGGGAGTGCTTTACCCCACAAAGCATCTGACCGGAACAGCAGCAGCTACTGGTGTGATCTGGTACCATTTAGGAGTAGTCAGGAAGCAGACTAGAACCCGTAATAATTTCATGTTGTGGATAACAAGTACGTGTGTGTTCCTGTTAAGATCAGATGGTCTGCTCTGCCTACATAAATTTCCATTCCTGTTACCATAGCAAAGTGATACATTTGATCACGGTTTGTAATAGTCTTAGGGGGTTATCATTATGTCCCTTTTTAAAAACCTGATTGATTTTATTCCCAGGAATGCTTCAGCCCTCAAAAAGTCTCAAAGTAAATGGGCTATATTTAGGATGAAACACAAATCTCAACCGAAGAAATGCAAGTCTGGGTACTTCATTAAAACTCGTCTTCAGTTCACGCAATTTAAATTAGCTAAGCAATATACAAATACTGATACCACCCTTCCTTTGCTTTGCAGTGGTTTAACATTAAGAGGAGCCACGAATCAGGACTAGCAATTGGAAAGACGGGATATATGCGAGAATCAGGATCCAGCGGTCTGTTACTGCATTTAATTACCTTGTGTATTCTGAGACTTTGCAGGGTTTCTTTCCCAGAGAGAAAGAACGGACCTCGGAGCCATGGTCCAACTTTCTCTTCATCTGCAAGGTGAGGGAAAAGAGTAACAACAGGGATTTAGTTACATGACCAGCCTTACTTGCGCACACTTCAGAAAAATTAATCAATTTTTACCTTTTACTTTAATATTGAATTTCAACAAAGTTGACACAAGATGATTTAAAGCAACATTTTAGTTTCTAGCTTCAACAATATTGGATACATGTTTTACATGGTGCGTGCACACATCCTTGCTGTTCTGGGGTCCAAAACCTATTGGAATGACATCCTTTCAATTTCAAAATTTCAAATGTTAAAAAGCCTGCAGAACTCGTGTGTTAGTTTATTTACTAAACTGCTCTCTCTGTGTTCTCCTGGGAGGGGAGGGAAAGAACTAAACCAAGTCCCTTCAGTCTTTGTGTTCAGGTTCACTGCTAAGAGTCTCGTGGAAATGGTTAAATTTTAAGTAGCCTATCTACATAATAAACCAAATATTCATTTTAGGGCCTAAAAAAAGAAATAATTCAAATACATTTTTTCGTTTGTTTACTGTTTTAAAGTTGTACAATTGAAAACATTTATAAAACTGCAGTAAAACTGACCGACAGATTAACCGTCATTTTTACAAGATGGGTAAGGATGAAAAACACTAAACCTCAGTCTTGAATGTCACCCCCAATTAGATATGATCAAAACCAAATAATGAGCAGGGCAGCTGCTAAAAGGGGAAGCCAGTCTGCAAAAAATACCAAAGAGACGGAAACCAGTGAAAGCCATATTTATCCAGTCAGACAAATAAAGATTACTTTCTACATATTTGGGTAATCTTTAACCACAGGCTTTGGACTCAATGAGCCGCATGTATGCCAAATGCAATTTTGGAGTTTTTTGTTGGTTTTCTTTTTTTAAGATGTGATACGCTAAAACACTTTAGCCAGCAGGACGTTCACTGCTGTTTACAACTGTGAGCTGCAAAATGCATAAACTACCTGTGTAACAATTCTGGCTTTAGTTTGGCCATTTGCTCCCTTTCTTCAAATTTTCATATTTAAGATACAGTTTAAAAGTTGGCATCTTTCCTACACCACTGATTTGATCTTTTTAAATGCTGCATTATAACACAGTTATTTAACCATTTACTGCATTGGGCTACCTGCCTAAAAACAAAACACTAAAAAACCAACAGGATTCTCTAAAGCTTATGATCCGTATACTTCTGTTGGTTTTATTTTTTTACTTTAAAATATCTCTATGGCTTTCCCTAAAAACAGTCTCTGAAGATCTTATGTTTTGCTTCATTAGTCATTACAAAGGAGAGCTAAGTAAGGTTAACTAGTCTCATTTTTACAGTACCAGCTATAAGGCAACCAGAAGAGCTCGCCTCGTAGCCGTGCTTTCTTGCCCGTGCCTCACATGGGACACTCCACAGCATTTCACCAGACAAGCGTTCAGCCAGAACCGCCCCGAGTGCTGCCGAACCACCAACCTCACCCTGGCCGCTTCCCCACGCCCCAGGAAGAGCAGCCCCCCGCGCTTCCCCCAAGAAAACCAGTTGTAAGCATCACTGCAAAATAACGAATACCATCTTTTATCGCCGTGCTAGACGAGCGAGCCATCAAAATTACTGGGAGCACACAGGAGATGTTTGAGCATGAATTTCAGTATTTGCTGATAGACTTTTCAGAAAGGATTCCTCCTGTTCAAGGGAAATTTCTATTTCCAGCTTGCCTATCTGAGAGGTTATCATCATCATATTCCTCTTCTGCTTCTCCTATGAGGGAGATGCAGCTTTCCAAAAGAAAAGCTCACCTTAAAAATAACAAGTATGAAGACTGCAGTAGAATAAGCAGCTATAGTGATTTACTCTTTTGCATTAGCAAAGAAAACAATATGCAGTTCTCCATACTGTTGCCTAATAACGATTTCACCCGTTTCTTTTGATAAGGGTTTTTTTTTAGGGAACTTTCTCATGGGGTCCCCCACACAGTTGGACTTTCAGCATCTCAGAAGGCGCTAAGTAAATACACAGTCAAAAATGTCGTTTACCATACGAAGAAGATAAAACTTTCTCTACAGCAGAGAGGTCTAGCGACAAGATTTAGACATCACTAAGCTATCGGTATAGCTGAAAAACAGAAACCACCGAGCAAACCTCCCCCGTAAATATTTATCCCGTCGCTAAGAAAACACAACTCCTTTAGACAACGATTATTCACCCCAATAATTGAGACTGCGGTATATTATAAAAAAAAAAAAAAAAGAAAGGGCAGCAAACTGTGTTCCGCATCCCCACCCGCCGCCGAGGGCTGGCAGCTCTCCCCGGCAGCACACACTGCAGCGACAGC
>NW_009661371.1:1456329-1461234 GCF_000708025.1 Charadrius vociferus
CCCCCGGAGGCCGGGGGCCTGCCCCCCAGCCCGCCCGCTATTCCCCCAGTGCCACAAGGCTTCACGGTTTTTCCAAGCGGGAGCAAAACAAGCTCGTTTCCACTAATTACAATTATACCGTCGCCCTCGGCGAGCCTGGCTGGACACGTACGTGATTGCATGCCGTGGACGGACGTAAATTAGTCCTTCAAAAGTGCAGTTAATTTTAGAATAATTTGAAATACGCTACAGTTTTGCCAGAGAAAAAAAGATGCTGAAATACCCTCTATTGGCTAAACAATAGAATAAACGGGGTTTGAGGATTTAGGAGTTGAAAGACCCGAATCCAACAATTATGTAATATACATTAAAATATTAATTCTCAGCGTAGCAGCGGCGAAGCTGCGAAACGCAGGAGCAGGTCCAGGGTTTCCCCAGAACGCAGGCAGCCCTCTGCGCTCCTGCAACAGCCTGCGCGCACACACGCTCCCCTCGCTCCGAAAAGACAGCCCTCCGGCGACACCAAGCCATCTTAGCTCGCTCCTCAAATACAGATCCGACGGAGGAGTCTCACCTAGGGTTCGGTGAAAGTGTAAGGAAAGCCCCAGGTAACTGCTTGTGAGAGAACGTTCCTGTTTTGGTCATTTCCTACTCTGTACACATCAACAGATCTGTTCAATTCACCCTTACAGTTTGATTCAAGGGCACCGAAGTCCCTGACATATGGCTGGGGTCTGAGACAGATACCTGCAACCAGCACAGCAGCCAGGCAGCTTTTTTTTTTTTTTTTTTTTTTTTTAGTTTCTACAGACAAGAGACTCCAGCTTCTGCAATTTTTCCTTTTTTTTTTTTTTGTTTGTTTGTTTTTTCCTCTCCTGCAAAGTTTTCTGCCCAAGTTCAGAGCAGAGCAGAGCATACCCAGAACATGATCTGAAGCTGCAATGTTCCCCTATAATTTTCCTCAGGTGCAGTGGGAGCTGGAGCCGCTCAGCAGCCCTGCAGACCCAGGCACTCAAACAGAAGCAAACGTGTAGTCAGCTCCTGTTGACCTGAGGGGAAACCATCTTTTTCTTTATCACCCAAACTAGTACCAAAAGAGTAGAAAAAAGAACACACATCTAAAGGAGTGGAATTACTTTCTCTAAAACACGTCAGCTTCCTCATTAGTACTGCAAAAAAAATAATCTTATATGTATTATTACTTTATAAAAGCTGAGTGTGCCAGGTATTAGCATGCTCAGACAAGGCAAAATCACTGCCCCCACAGCACACGAGATCCAGTTTCTATACAGTTTTTCTTATCTCCCATCCAACACTGAGTCCTCGTAGTCTTTTTCGTCTCCCAGTGAAAATGGTTCTGCCCATCAAACCTTGGCATTTATGCCATTATCCATTAAACTGCAGTGCTGTATATTTTATGAGAACAAAATGGTCTTGAGTTGACTTCATACCTCAGATACGAACAGAGCTGTACATATCCCAGGAGACTATTACTGTCTGCCTTTGCTAGCACATCACATGCAAAGGGGAAGGGGAAAAAAAAACCATAGGCTGCACATACACATTAAATAATCACAGGAAGGAAATTAATACCCAAATCATCAGAGTAAGAAAGAATTTGAACATTATCGCTGTGGGGATTGAGAAGTACTTTATATACATGCATGCATAATGCCCTGTAACGTTCACAGATATCTCCGCCCCTTCTCCAGTCTGTGAGCACACTGGAAGCAGGGCGGGGGGGGGGTGTGTGTGTGTGGATGACGGCTACTCTTCTTCCAGCCTCGCAGTGGGCACTTCCAGCAAATCCTCAGGGATCAGGCTCTCCCCCCACCCAAAGGCAAGCGTAACCTGGCAGCATAACCAGATTTATCTTTTCAACAAAATGTGCTTCGGAGTAAGCAGTCAATGAGCTGAATAATAATTAGAAATTACTGTTTTCCTCTCTTTTGGAGTACTACTATTGCTGATTCCTTCTCTTTTGATAATGATTGGCAGATATTCTCTCATGGTAAAAAACCACCAACGTAACTGCTAGTCTCTTCGCCTCAGTCAGGACCCAGGTAGTAACCCCAACAATCATTCACTAGTGGTAGAAAACTTGGTATATCAAGTATTTATTCTGCACCAAAGGTTTGGGATATTCCCGAATTTTAGATACAGATACCACAGACAGATTTTGTCATTTGAACGGTGACCACCTCTCATCTAGCAGCCTGCCTCTCTCAGAGCAAGGGACAAAAATTGCATATGAACATGTCTCCAGCTCTCACTTATTTAAGTATTTTTCTCTATAGTGGTACCAGTTTTAATTCTCTACAAATTAAGAATCATCCTCTGTACCTCAAATTAAGTTTGATAGTCTCTGGTTAGTTGAAAGACTATTCTAGTTGGGTGTCTGCTCTTTCCCAAAATGCCTAACCACCGCCTGGGATCTGTGTACAGTCAACAGAGAGGAACGTACTCCACCAGAGGCTAAGTGCACCTACTGTTAGGTTCCCGCTCTAAATTACTGTCTAGAAAGGGCTCTCTCCCTCTCCTTTGACAACTCCCCTGTCCTCAGAAAAGTTTAGTGTCATGAATATACCACACTCTCAATTGTAAGAAATTAACTTAAGGCTTTGCAAAAGTAGCAGGGAACTGCCCAACCTGCGAGGACCGAGCAGCCCTGCAAGTCACGCAGCTTTGCTCTGCACCTTCCTGGAAAACACAACCGTGGAGGAATAAGACCCCAAACCCTCCGATGCTTTTGAGCCCGGCAGCAAGTAGCAGAGATGATGCATTTATTTACATCTCTACTGATATTTGCAATAATATTTATTGCAGTAACTTAATATGCTCTAGGAATACTTACTTAATGGTATAAAGTAAATGTTCATCACAAATTAAGGCGCACTGAAGAAGACCATAGTTTATAAAGCAATGTTAGGAGAAAATTCAAAAGTTGTCGTGTTTCTTTCCCTGTTTGATATATATATTCACCTTCAAAGGTTGGTTTTATTTTGTTTAAGCTGAAGATAATTTTTCAAGTTTTTAAAACCAGAAACAGCATACAATTCATGACATTTAGAAAAATGTCTACACCAAAATTACATAGTTACCAGTGGACACAAGTCCAATCTTACTTCCCGTCAGTACTGCCAGCTCTTAATTAATAAAAATTCACACCATCCAATTCTTTTCCTCTTGGCAACATTTCTAGCACCTTTACCAGTTTGTCATGTGGCATACTGTAATTAAGACCGTCTATTACTCCTAATGAAAGACTAGAATGAATTACAGAAATCACCCGCAGAGCTATATAATCCCCAGAAGAACGGAGATTACAGTGCAACAGACCAAAGAAACAACATTTTCGGTTTTTTTTTGGTTGGAGGAACATTTTTGAGTGGAGAGACCACAAGATGGTCTGGCCATGGTAATGGCCAGTCAGCATTTTAGAAGTACACTGGTGCTTAAACCACGGAAGGCAAAAACCGTAATTGGCATTTCACATACACATTTGTGCATTAGGAGCATAATGTGTGCAGGAGGAACTGTGGAGCAATATGGTTTGGTATCTCCATTAATATTGGTAAATGCATCATTCAAGACGGTGCCAGAAGGGATTCTGTGTACTCTGCACATCTAGCAGACATTTAGCAGACTGACTCCTTTAGAAACATTTCAGAGGGATTTTTGTGTGTTGTCTAATAGGATTGCAGTTTTTTCCACCCAGGAAACCAAACGCCCTAATCAAATGGGGCCAAATGCTTAGCTGCACAAGATTTACCCTGCAGACAGCGAAGACAAGCCGGGAAGGACAGTCACGCTTAGTTATTTTTCCCTTTCTCAAATTTGGACCCGCTTAGGTTTTAAACACTTCCCTTCTGCTTGGTAATCTAGTTAGGGCAGCTGCAGCAGCCAGCGCTTTGTCTTCTATATTCGACCTCTTCATCCGACCACATACTTCATTTAATTTGCCAAATGCTTCCATTCAGGCAAGAATCTAGCCCCACAGAGAGGTATTTCTGCCATCTGCTTTAGACATTTAACTGCAGCTTAGCTTAGCACACCTACATTTCAAAGCCTAAGTTCCCCATTCAGTCAACGAGAAAGGCAGATGCAAGAGTCCAACTTGTATAAAGTCTTAGAAGAGGAGAACAAAATCCCATACGATAGCAAGTGTTAAACGTGTTCCAAACTAACTCGGGGCAGGCCTTTCCTCTACAAAAGGGCACCACTATTATTGTGAGATATTTTTCTTTTTGAACGTACTAGGAAATGAAACGAGTGACCCACTGGGATCCTGGAAATCCCACGTTCTCATCGTTTCTCCTGGTTCAGCTTGGGCTAGGCAGTGACCTTAAGGCTGTTGCTAATTTGAGATTCATTAGAGTGCATCTTAGATGCTGAGCTGGAGCGATTTTATGGGTAAATTCCATACCTGCAGGCAGGGTGAGACAAAGTTTTAGAACACTGACCAATTAAGGAAAAGTGATATTTGGATAACAGGCAAAGTTCAAGGGCACAGTGTAGGATGCACCTTATCACACAAGTGTAACCGTGTGTTTGTGCAGAATATACAATTAGTATTGATGCAACAGAACAGGCTGGGAGAAACGAATTTAAGTGCACCAGTTTGTGACCAACAGCTGCTATGCTCTGAGTACGAAGGAAGAACAAGTGCAACTTGGCTCCCTGAAAGCAGTTTAGAGGGAGGAATTTCTACGCAATTTACTTTCAAGGCCTGCAGCAGGCTTAGAGAGGTCCACTCCAGCACGTTTGCCTCAACATAGTTACAGAAAGACATTCAAGCTTATGATCTTGTGTAGTGCAAGTCAAACACGATCCTGCTCATTGCAGTGTGCACTGATCAGTAGCTCACTGATCAATGACACGTTTTTGTAGTATCGAAGAACTTAAGGTTTGGGATGAAGTAGGGAA
>NW_009661371.1:1461469-1529873 GCF_000708025.1 Charadrius vociferus
TAGGGAAAGCAACAGGAACTCTATTATGGGAGGAAGAATACACAGAGGCACTACAGTAAATTGCATGAAGTCTTTTAAAGCTTACTTAAATGGAGTGGAGAATACATATTACAAGTATGATAGGTATTACTGAATTGTTTTACTAATTGTATAATGTTTCTTGGCAAAGCATTTTGAAGACTGCTTTCAAACTGAAATTTCCCACACATTATTCTTCTTTATTTCCATGCAAAGTAAGGTACTGTAGTTAAAAAAAAATCGTAAACAGCCTTTAAGTTTAGTTTTTGCAGAGAAAGAGGCATAGATAGCAAATAAAAAATCAGATTAATACTTATTAATAAATCCTGATTTTATCAGAATAGTATGGCTTTGATTATAAATACTGTTTTTAAAGGTATATATCTGTAGCAGAGATTTCCCATAAACCACTTCCTTTTAACATTTGCCTTTAAAAAAAAAAAAAGTTGTACATATATTGTGATAGGATTCAAAAGGCATGCTAGTTAATGGCCGCAAAAATAGCTTTGAAAAGGGTTTATGCAGGAAGCGTACGTAACAGACTTCAGCTTTGGATATTTAGAATAAACTTCAAATTATGTTTTGAGAGCAGGGAGACTGCAAAGACAGGCTTAATGTAATATGGCATCACCACGTCTCCAGCAGAGCAGAACTCCCCTCTGAAGGTCATGCTTCCTGTCCTCTTTGTTGGTTGCCTGTAGTTGGGCACAGAACGTGCAACATATGCTTCCATGCTTAGTTATTTTAAAGCAGTACAGTCAAGGCTGTCATACACCCATGTGCTCTTTCTTGGTGGCAACACCAGCTTAAAGATGTCCCAGTCTCACTTGCTCATTCCCATCCCCACATGGCTCTCGCCCTTATTTCTACAGGCAAATGTCTGTAGAAACGCTCTGTGAGTGAATCAGATCCATTAACCGACGTGGGGTGAGGGGAAATAATTTTAAGCATTTTCCTTTGGGGTTTTTTCTTAGAACCAGCTACCGGTTTAATTTTCCACCGTGCCTTCACAAACAACTGAGCCAGCAGAAGCAAATGAGCAATTCACAGGCAGGGCACAAACTTCTCGAGCCAGCTACACCACTGAGAAAACGGTGCGAGGAACTGTGACCCGAGCGTCCCAAGCAGAGAGCATAAGCCTATTATTTACACCTAGAGGCATCACTCTCTCGGCTATAGTTTGATGTGCGTTTAAGCCAGCACAGCCACTGAAAAGAAAGCGGTCCCTGCATCCGCGGCTGCCCTTGGCCATTCATTTCCACGCTTGCGTCACCTCAGGTGTGCCACCACTGCCTTCATTGTATGGCTGTGTGGTCAACTGGGGTGGCGACTGACCTAGGGAACATTAGTGTCGCTGGGCTATTTTTCAGCCAGGTCAGATTCCCCATCTCCCTCACTGCACCGCCACACAGATGTCTCTGTCAGCGCAGCAAAAAAGAGAGCAGGCTGCACCTCTTAACTCCCCCAAGCCGCCAGAAGGGCTGCCTTAAACGCTTGCCAAACTACAGCCTTAGGTGGAACATCAAGGAACTGGGGTTTACGCTTTGTCCTCCCAGCCCAGGGGTGTGTGTGTGTGTCATTATTACCACAGAGTGATTTATTTGCATTGAAAAACATACTTAAGTCTCTGTCAAATAGAAATGGGCACTTTAATATTAAAGTTTTACCATAAAACAAACACAACAAGGTGAACCACAGGCAGGGGGTATAATGTCAACCTTCCTTAAACATGTCATGTTAAAACTCCAGGGAGCTTGTCTCATTAGAACTGTATATTATTTCACTGGGAAAAAAAAAAAAAAAAAAAAGGCAACCAAAACATTTTCTTCCCAAAGCATTTTTTTCTTGTTAAAGAAAAAGATAAATGAAAACAAAAATATCCGTGGAGCTAGGCTTCACATTGCTTTTAATTCCCTGTGACAGTAACCATATGCAAGTTTCCTACAGAGAAATCTTGTATGGTTTGTTTTAAAACTAGCAATATTATCATATAATAAACATTTTTCATAATGCATATTCATAAGGAGCAGAGTTAAGGTTGCTAATGCAACCTGCACTTTCACGTATTTGACTGCTCTCTGTGCAACAGGAACATTATGAGTTGCTTTTTTTTGGTGTTGTTTCTAGACAGTATTGTTACATTATTCATTTTTCAAAGGAATAAGAAGGTATTATATATAATGCATCTTGCAAAACATTCACTAATAGCAGCAGATCTTCATAAGAACTGCGTCTCCATTCATTGTGCTCCTATTAAAGTTAACTGTAATCTATTTATTATATCATTAAACTTAATATATTGTAAGATGAATTCTATTTATAGATGCAGTAATAGCTGTGCTAATCACTCAAGTTCACATTGAACAGGGCTGTGCCGTCTGAGACACAGCAGCAGTTGCTTCAGAGACCAAAGTACAGTCCTAAATTTCCCAAAGACGTGACCTTGTGCGCTCCATCCTGCACAAGCCCCAGTGGCACCGCGCAGGTGGCTGTGGCCAACCAGCCTGGTGAACTTGCCCGCCGAACAGCCCCCGCAACCCGCCGGCACCCACGCTTGCCCTGTGGAGGAAGCTGGCACCGTGCATCCCATCCGGGCCCCTCCCTTGGCCCTCTCTTCTCCCGGATATCCTTAGACACTACTGAAGCCAAGGGCAGCGGCTGTCACCCCGCCAGCCACTCGGGCACAGGGTACTCAGTTCGGGGCAGGACAGAGACAGCCATCCGCATCTTACTCTTCGGGTGCTTGTATAGTCCTTTTCTAAAATACCACCCCCAGGCTCCATTTTTAGTAAATTTATTTTATATTCCTGTTATAGTCATTGCACAGATTCTGTCTGTGACATAGTCTATAAAGTTAGAAAACCATCCACTTGACACTCTTCTTAAATCCTACCATAGGCCCACAAAGCACAAGCCCTTCTTGCTGAGCAACAGATGATGACCACAATACCAAAAAAACCCCAACCCCCAAAAACCCCTAATAGGGATCCGTTCCTTTTTTGCAATATTTCAACCACAGAGCCGTGTTGGTTTTGTTTATATAGACAAGAATGTTTCCAAATTGGTGAAGCGTGCATTTCTGCCTTTGAACACCAGTGGTCAAACTGTTTTCACTCAAATAGAAGCAGGTTGGGAAATCACCTTTGTACAGAAAAAGAAAAGTCTGCTTGGACTTGGAAGGCTTTCCAAAAATGTCTGTCCTTTGCACTGAATACAAATAGAGCACTGGTATCTGCTGCCTGTTTTCTGGTAAGTTTTCCATTTTTATTTTCTTCAGAGATAGCTTGATTTTGATTGCCAAGTGCTTACTTATCTGGCATAATCTATAGAAATCTATTTACAAAACAGTGTCTGTCCCTCATCTGTGGTACGCGAGAATGATAATAGGTTAGTGGTGAGCTTTTAGGCTACAGACAGAAGAATTCCTGGAATTATGGATTATACCAGAAGGATTTAGGAAGAATTTACCTAAAGAGCATACAAAGGTTACAAAACCAAGCATTCAAAGGAGTTTGAAATGACAGGTGTAAGATGCTGTTACTCCTAAAAAGCTGCTTACCGAGACATCCCTGTGCATGGTGCATACTAAATAAAACACAGATTCTGTGGAAAAACAGCATCTGAGGTTGTAATTTAAGATACATCGTTACCTACTTGTGCACATGCATCAAGTTTGCAAAGGCAAAAACTCGCAAACGTTTTAGGCATGGCATCCTGGCAGGATTTTATAACATCAGGGGAATTTAATTTCCCCCTCAATCATGTGGCAGCACTGTGACTCCCTGTTCAGGTGACATGGAACAGCCAGAGCCCCAAATGATGCCACACTGCTGCAGGTAAGCAGCGGTGAGGAATACAGCAGGATGCCACCCTTGGGGCAACAGCACAAGAGGAAGGTGAAACATGATGTGCCAGTGAGTTTCAGGGCAGTCTGCTGACAGCACAAGGACAGGACCCATGAATCTCAGCTCCAGAGAGGAGTTTGTTCTGTTGAATGCGTATGAATCTCCTGGGGTCTCCCCATCCCTTCCTCATCCTCGCTTCTCTGTAATCACCAGCTCCAGGGTCCTCCACTCCCCTGCCCTCAGCGCCCTGTATCAATCTCCTGGCCCAGCAATTCCCCTTTAGCTTCCTCCCTCCTACTGTCTCCACAGCATCTCAGTCCAACCAGACTTACTATCCCACCTTATTACTCCTTTCCCTTTCCATCCTCTTCCATGTTTTCTCCTTCCCTGGAATTCAGGGGAAGCATTTTTCTATGCAACGTCCAAGCATCAACAAGGGGGTGTGCGTCTGGGCTGCCCAACATATAGGATATTTGGTTCCCCCCCTCCCCCATACTTGGGCACACCTGTGGAGCAGCTGGAAGCAGGCACTAAGGGGAAGATGCAGCTCTGCCCACGTTGCTTTTGGCTACAGCACGCTCAATGAGTCCAGGGTGCAGATCGGTCTGGTCAGTGCTGGGCCACAGACTCCTCACAGCCCAAAGTGTCTCTGGTACAAGCAAATGGTCATTTTTCCATGACACGCACTCTGCCCTACCAGTAAGTGACAGTGGTGGTTATAAAAGGGACAATGACACATACCTGCTTGATCCAGCTCCCTTTTCTTACCACAACCCATGCCTACAGTAGAGCAGAGAAAGGGATTTACGCATCTTCCACAAACCCTCATGATTTATTTCCATGACAACTCTCCCCTCTCCAGAGCCTGGGGGGAGCCACAAGGTGAGCTGGTTTCTCCTGAGTACATTCTTCGAGTACAGAGTACATTCTTCGGGGCCTCCGGAGAATCGATGCCAAACCTTTGCACAGCAGAAAGGAATGCCAGGCATGCTGGGGTCACACCAGATGCTTTGAAGCCTCGCTAACCCTCTGCCATTAACCTTCTGCTGTGCAATTTCATGTCAAAAGGGGCTACAGGCGGAGGGAGCATGCCAGCAAACCTGCCCTATCTAAACAAACTCTTCCCTGAACAGGTGCTTCCAGTCCAGAAACCACACAACACGCACGCCTGCCTCTACAAGAAATGTAGCGCTGCACAATTTAGGGTAAGTAGTTCCTTACCCAGACAAGAGGGATGAGAGTTGTTAATCAATTTTCTTTTTACACTGAATCTAGCATTATTTAGGTAAGATTAGGGATAGATATCTCTAATACATTCGAGCCCAGAACAGATATTTATGACAGACATCTCTCATAGAACGTGAAAAGTATGAAATACAGTGGCACATTTCACAGTGTTTCAGAGAGATTTTCAAACAGTTCTACCTCTATGAAAGCTAAGAACTGCAGCATAAAAATGAAAATGGCCATACCTGTCCACTGTTGTGTCTAAGCTTCTTTTTGGGAAACCATTTTGTTCAGTAGAAGCTTACGCTCCCTTTATCAAGCTATAATATTAATACTTGAATTAAAAAATTATCAGTCAAAACCCACCGTTTCTACCCTCAAGGAAAATTGCATATCACAACCTTTACATAACCTCAGACATCTTTAATCATTTCTCCAAAACTTCAGTCAACTTGCCAGTTCAGTGTGATGCAACTGATGCACTCCCTAAACCGATCCATTCACTGTGGGATAAGTAGCAAGTCAGTTATCTAAATTCCTGCGTTTTGAAACTTACAATTTATTTATTTATAGACAGGATGGAGCAAATTAGAGATTTCAGAAATTTCTGACTTGCTGTTCCATTCACTTGTAACCACAAAATTAAATGGCAACCATGGTTTTAAAGTTTGTAATATTATGGAGACTCTTAGTATTTCACAAATCAAATTACTAAAGGAAATGTAGTCCATCTAGTGTCACTGATTTACCAAAAAAATGAAACGAATGAAATACAACAAAGCAAAATGTCTAGGAATAGTCCAGGTCACCAATGTGGTTGGCTGTTCGGGGAAGTTTATTCTTTGCATCCTAAACTATTCTAATATTCTAGAAAGATGCAAAATATTAGAAACCATTACTGAAATTAGTATACGAGAGGAGGGATTAAAGATACTGCAATAAAGCCTGTGCAAATGTACGTCCTAATTCATATTCCTTCTCTTTTGCTGAAAGCAACTGCTAAAGCATGTTATTAGCTACAAGATTGCTAAAGTGATGCTAGCGATGCTCTTACAAATCTCTAGGGTTTTTTTTTTTTGCCCACTTTCCTTTTATTATCATATTCCATCTCTAATATTCAATCAGTGCCAAACTGGTTTATGTATGCCAATCCTTCTCACAGAAGTGGAAAAAGAAATCCTGCTATACGTCGTAGGCCTGCTGATGTGACAGAGAGATAGAATGTTAGTGGGAAAGGGAAGCGGGAGGGAGGAGCATGAGAGCACCAGTCTGCAGTCTGGTATTTAGCAGAAGTCCCAGTTTTCTGATCAGAAAGTTGGCAAAAATCGAAGTGCAGAGTACCGTTAGGTTCCTTGGAATTTAACCTTCAATGCGAGCTTCGCACATCATGTGGTCTCTTCCCTTCAGTCTAATTCCGTATGCAGAGCAAACTAGAGCCTTGAAAACTGGCCAGATCTAAATAATCCCCATTTTACTATCTACCGCCAACAAAACGTGCTACAAGCCACTGACCAAATCATTCGCTTATCAACCTAACTTTAAATCTCTATGCAGTTATTTAAATACAGTCCCAGTTGTTGGCTGAATTCCCCCTTGGGACAAGATTTGAAAATGTTCACTTTTGTCCCTTGTAAAATCATAGACAATGTTTAGAAATACTTGATGAAAAAGAAAATTCCGGGAAGAACTCATTTGCTGCTTGTATAAATATATTTCTTCATTAAAATTTGATACAAACAGTCTTAATGGAATACTACAACCTCATTCATGCTTTTGAATAAAGTGATGTAAATTGGCAAGAACAAAGTTTAAATACACTTTTTCCCAGCTAACTGTCGACAGCTTTTTTACGGCCTGCAGCGACAGGTATGACTCATGCCTAGGCTGTTCTTCAAAAACTATTTTAAAATGCAGATTTTTTTCCACTGGTCTATTGTGCTTTACAAATAACTGCAAACTGAAAGAGACTAAAATTAGAAGGCAGACCACTATCACCAGAGGGATTAGAAACTCCTAGGCTATGTTGACTCAAAAAGCTGAATTGGTTGACCAATACGAGGGACTTTTATGTTGGTTCCTACTAGATTTCTGGCAAACTTCATTCAAAGTCTCTCCTGGTTACAAATTATTTGAAATCCCTGTGTTTGGGACCAGCGGATGGTTTCCAGATTTGCATGCAACATTACACTAAGCAACCCTCTTACTCTCTGGTACGCAAGAATGAAAAAATGAAGGTGTTCACCCTAACCTAAGTAAGTTGGCACGGGAACGCTACCTGGTCACAAGTCATCTGGCTAAAGTTTGGGTTTGTTTTTTTTTAACCAACAACTGTAGCAACAGTCTTTTCATGTGCCTTATGAAAAATACGCTAATATATACTGATTCTGATTAACACAAAGCAAGTCTGGTAGAAAGGTAATTTAAGAAGGAATCCAACAGCCTCAAGTTTAGGCCGGGCAATCAACCTGCCAAGAAAAACAGAGCAGAAGATACTAACTTCCCATGTAATTCAGAGCAGCATTTTAGGTACTGCTGACTGCTGGGTTAAAAGCTAAAACATACATTTCAACTTAAGATAGGGATGTCAGCCTCCTTACAAGTACAGTCCTTCAAAGAGTCCTCTGAAATCCTCTTCCTTTTTGACAGACAAGCCTCCAATCTGTGGCAAGATGTGTGGGCAGTGAAATGCTACCGACTAGGTGCTCTCAGAGTAGTATCTTGTCAACCAGAAAATCTGAAGAGGCTTTGTGCTTCTTTACGCAAAATACCGAGGGAAAAGAAACTAAGTACTTAATTTGCCACATCACAGAGGAAAGTTAAGTATCTCTCAGCAGATGAGGATACCAAGAAGCAAAAACGTTTACGCTAACTGGGATTCGTTCACTTCCTTGTTCATGATAACTAGTTACATTACTGTTACATGCATCTAGTTTAAGAATGGATTATTATTTTTTTTCCTTTTACAGCAGGTGGACAGCAGGACGTTTTGTGTTGCACTCCGAAGAGCTGGAGAAATGTGAATAGTGAGCTGGGTTAGCTGTTCAGTACTACACACTAAATGTGGGAAAAAGAAAAGAGGAAGACTCGGCCAGACCTGCATTGATCTAAAGCATGGGTCAACAGTTCCAAGACACGGAAAATCCAATTCATTTCCCATTTCCAAGTTCCAGGGGACATCTATTACAATCTAAAAGATATCTATTTTGAAGAGCTGTGATCCTAAAGCTGTTCTCTAACAAGAGGCAGTGTACACCAAGGTTAAAGAGATGGCTGTACCAAAAGAAATCTCATCTCAGAAGAAAAAAACATGAGAAAGACAATTATAATGCCCCCTCCACCCCCACAAAACCTAGACTTTTTTGTTGCAATTGCAAGTGGAACTCTAACTTACAAGTTTAGAGGATGCCCAGGTACGACAGAATGGGGGTACCAGCCTGAGGAGCAGTCATAAAGTCTGTGAGAACAACCAGCAGGCCAAATCCAATCCTGTGTGTCTTTTGAAGGCTATTTTCTTTATCTGCATCTGGCAGTTAGTATTTGTCTAGTTTTATAGCTACCTAAATATGCAAATAAGCAAAGTATCTGCAACTCCTGAGGAGAATTTACACTCAAGGATACGTAATACCTACAGAGATCCCAATGAGCGGTTAAAGTTCAAATACAGTCAATCTTTCCTCTCTACTGAGGTACTGTCAGACTTAGCACTTGATGAAACAGAACAGGTAACTGGTCTCCAAACAAGACCCCACCATGCAACCAGCTGGCTGATGGTGTCAAGAAGTGTTTTGAGGGTAGTTTGAAATTAGACGGACAAAGGCTGCTGCAGTATCATCCAGCTGGGCCTCTGTCACATATCTAGCTTATGATCTCTAATGTAAGTTGGAACAGGAACATCTATATCTGAACAAATCCGGTCCTGCCCAGTGAAAACCTCAGCCTGAAAGAAATTACCAACTGATTGCTTTCAGACAACACAAGAATTTCAGGAATGCAAATTAACCACTTTAGGCCCCTGACAGGTCTTTCTAAACCTTCTACCAGTTCTTCCAGCTTTTCATCTCCCCAAAACAAAAATCACAATTCTCAGTAATACTCTGGAAGAGCACACAGCCAAGAAAAAATTTCCCAGTGCTCAGATGTTAAGCTCCCCTCCCCCCAAGCATTAGTGTCTTCAAAATGTTTTTAAATGAAAGGGAAAAGAGGAACAGCTTGCAGTAGCTTCCATATAATGCAATTATACAACCTTTTATCTGTATGGATCCCAGCACGGAATTGCATTATTCCTTTCAAGGCCTTTGGGAATGAGGTGAGAATATTATCTTGATCTGCATTAAACCAGTAACAGAATTGAGTATATTTGCTTCTTCATGTTAAACTAATTTTAAGGAGTTCCTAATACATTTGTTAGCACTTTTGGGGAGTGATCTCAAAGCCAGAAAGGAAGAAAACAGATAGCTCAATGTGTATAATAACGGCTTGTGAAATAACATCAATATTCCTTGTAATAAGATCACCCTTTCAAAGTAAGAACTACTTAAAGATATGGCAGAGACCACAGCTTAGTAGGACCAAATGGAGCGAGGGGCCCACAAGCTGAGGGCTTAACTAACCTAAAGGAGGAGAGGACTAAAAACTTGGCTAAGAATCAGGCTGTTTCTTCATGTTGCCATTTCCACCTTGTGGTTGTAAAGAAACCCTGGGGCAATGGCTGGGAACAGCAAGTCTACAAGTGCACACTCTCGATATTAATGCCTCTGTGCAGACCAGAGAGGACGACTTTAGACTACATCAGTAGAAAACAGCAGTCGACAAGAAAATAAATCTTTTAAAACAGGAGGATACTGTGACTTTCCCAGTTCAAAACCCATTTTCAAGTCTATGGGAAGATGATCACTGACAATCAAACACGTTTTGCACAAGAACAATCCTAGACCAGAGGCCTATCTACTCCAGAAACATTCCTCACGCCTACTGCTATCTCCTCCTAATGAAATGCCTGCACCTCTCTACAGATTTGCTTCACTGCAGGACAGGGACTGATTGTACCTTTCATAAGCTTTTCTGAAACAAACTAGTCAAAACCAGCTCTTGACATGGAAAGCCACGGCCATATCCCTTTCTGGATATAGCTGTACCAGAAGAAGAGGTTACTCTTCCCTCCTTAACCTGTTTCAGTCAGCGAGCTAAGTTGGCTTATACAACCATATATAGCAGCAGATCTTTGGCAATAAATGCACTTTTTTCCCCTTAAACAGGCTAAGAAGTGATGACATGAGCAGCTTAAGTGGCAGATCTGAAACAGCAGAAGTCTGCTGGCAGGATGCATGACAAATACCTGCAAGTAGCCTGAAGGGTGGCAGTTTATTCAGCCAACAGCTGAGTCAGAAGATGACATGTTCACAGTACCAACTGGTCAGGCTCACAGAAGCCAAAATACATTGGATTCCTTATTGGTAGGATAAGTGATCTGAATTCATTGGGAACTCATGGTATTGCCAGAATTTGAACCGAGTTCTTATAACCCCATATTACTACTGCTTTGACTATTAAGAGCTCCTCAATCCGATACATACAAAGAGTGGCATATTTCAAGAGTGGCTAAAGAAAGCCAATGGCTAAAGAAGACATTCTAGAGGTAAACGATTTAATCCAACATCAAGAGATCTGTTGTAAAATTCAGTTATGTTCCCTATCCACTGTCGCAGTTACAGGACCTTCTTCTGTACTAGCAGTCCCACCTCATTCACACACACAAAAAATGCCCCCCCCCATTGTGTGATAGGGTAGGCCAAGTTGTCTGTTCCACAAGTGCTTGAACAGACAGATACACAGATAGCATTGCTAAAACACATTTCATTTATTCAGTTCAAAAGCCAACGTAGTTGAGTAAAAAGTCTTTGGTCTAATTCATCTTTTTCTTTTTTTAAAGGAGTCCAGAGTTCTGTTTCTAGTGCTGCTACATGCGACTTTGTGCAACATCTCTAGGCTCTGTGAAGGGAAAACTATAGTAACCTACTCAGAGGACAGATACACAAGAGGCCTATGTTCTGTTAAGACTTATATGTTAGTAAATATACATGGAGTCAGCTTGTAGACAGCTAACCGGCAGCAGTGAAGACCCAGATTCACGGTCCCCTGCTTTCTCAGTTTATGACACAGGTTGGAGAAGTGGTGAGAAACAGCAGCACAAGTACATACTAGCAGATAAAGTATAAACTTTTCAGAGACCCTGGATACGTGCTCTGAAGCCCACTCCACAATGATTCCCTTACTATTGCTCAGGCCAGCTAAACGAAATTGCACTTTCATTCTGCAGGCATAAAACGATACATCAGAGAAACAAACTCTATTACTTTTTTATCGATGTGTTTTGGAAGCGGTTTTGGTTTCACCAGACGGAAAGGTTTTCCAGCGTAATCAAAGTCATTTTGCTCAGATATTATTCATAACGTGCATTTGCACCCGCATAAAAGTTTCTATTTCAAAACCAACTAATTTTTATTAAGGAACATATACGTATTCCAAATCCATTGATGAAATATCGACAGTATCTTCAAATCACATATTTCCTTCACCCCCTTCCACAGACCTTGTACCGCCACGCCAATTCACAAGACGATTTTACCACAGAGACCTTGTTCCTGCTATACTGATGCCACCAGAGCCTCCCTAAGACTGTCACTACCCTCCATGCTGACACGGTTACACTCCTTCTGCTGGAAGCAGTGCCCAGCATACCCCAGGTGGTAAGAGGCTTGCCTCAGTCGTCTGTCACTCTCCCTCTCCTCTGCAGCCCCCTACACCCGCCAGCAAAGCAGCTCTTGCGCAAACAGCCCAACCTAATCCACTCCAATCAAACAAGCCAGGTTGGCAGAGCCCAACAATTTAAAATATCCATTTCGTTTTGACAAACAACTTTGCCAGCAGATTTGAGAGGGCATTTCCCTCAAACAGAGGGCTTGTGCTGAGCTTACCCAAGCAAACAATCTACCAGGCTTAGATACATGTTCATCAATGACTGCAACGGTATAAATTAAGCCCCTGGATTTTGCAGAGATGTGGCTGTGGAGCATTAGCATATTCCTTCTACCAATTGTGCTGTGGGAGCAGAGCGCCCACAAACAGCTGGAAGAAATAGTATCTTAAGCTGCTACAGCTTCTTGTTAAGACTGGATCTCAGCTCTTTGCCAACAAAAGCGCTATTCGCCCAGCTTAGCTGTAACCAAATCGATGATTTGGTTAGCTGAGAAATAAGGTAAAAATTGGGACTTTTCAAGCCGTAAGACCTTATGGTTACATCAGAAAAGTTATTATACAAACAGTCATCGCTTCTATGAAAAGTACTCTGGCAGAAGCAACCATACTCCCTTTTTTCTTTAACCAGAAAATCTCTGTATGCTATCGGGAAAGCATATTCGTTATCCATGTGATTTGCCTGTAAAAGTATAAGCTGTCACAGATGACCTCTGAATGGATAATGAAAAATAATATGCTAGGCTACAATTTAGGCCATACTTTGGCAATAAATATATATATATATATAAAAAAAAAAAAAAAAAGATACCAAAAACTTCAACAGAGCCTAATCTGTTTACAGAAGTTTAGGACATCTGCTAACTGATTTGAAGGACACCTTTAAAGGCTGTATCTGCAAGCTCTTTAAGAAATCCACTCATGTACAGAAATCTGCAATAGGAAAAAAATCCTGGGAGGGAGAGTTCAAATATACAAAAAAGTACAAAGTCAAAGACAGTACAAAGAATTTATGACCTTCTCTCTCTGTGTGTCTTTTTTTAAAACTCTTGTTTGAATACCTGATCTTCTTTTTGGGTTTGTGGGTTGGGGTTTTTTGTTTGTTTTTTTTTTTTTTTTCCTCGCTTTCTTTTTTCAAATCTGTTCACTGGTAAATAAACAGAACAGGCAATTCCTCCCCCACCTATTTCAGGGAAGTCAGAATAATAAGCTATTTTTTTTTAAAGTTTCAGCAGACATGAGGTTAAAGATTATTACTTGAACACAGTAGATTTACTTGAATAATTATTTAATCAGTAAAACCAAGACCTTCTTTAAATATGGTGTACTTTTCTTGAGATGAGAAAGCTCCTCTTACCCCATAAACAATTTTCCTTCCATTTTAGCTAGGATCAGTTTCTTGTGCCAAGATGGGTGCAAAAGGCAACTTCTACAAATATTTTTATGTAAAATACTCAAGATAGTAATTACACAAGTAACTTTACAAAAGAAAGTGACTTTGTGTATAATCAGAGTCCAGAATTTGATGCTAGTATTTAAACAACATGTAAGAACTTTACCACAAAGAAATACAACACAACATTGACCTCAGCTAATGGTTAGAGACAGCTAACATTTCTTGTATGTTTGGAAAAGAAATCAAAAGAAAATAGTAGGAAAAGATATTAGCTTTGCTTCTGAGAGCTGAGAGTAAAGAATTTCTATACTTATTTTAACCTGTGCCATAACTGAATTCAGCCATTATTATTTATGTCCTTTTAGTTCCAAAAATGGATGGGAACTTTACTCTCAGAACACCAGAAGCCACAAAGACAACACACAAAGAACTGGGAATGCGATGGAGCAAGTAACAAGAGAGTAAGTCTTAAGTTCAGTACGTGATTCTCTCCATTATCAGAGAAGGATAATTTTCTGCTATTTTCTGCAGAAGCTTCTTTGAACAGAACATTGAAGAGTGATTATATGTCCAAACCTTAATAAAATGTCAAAATCCACTGCTTCATTGTATCTGCAATTATGATGGTTTGCTCCTACACATGGGATAGGAAAGGATACAATTTTGTATTCAGGGTGTTCCAAGCACTATGTTTTAAGTTGTGGCTTGATGTAAATCAGTTATTTGCCAACCAGAAAGCCATTATTATAACCTCACATTTTAATAAAAATGGCATTTTTGTTCTTAAAAATACTGCTTCAGATCTTGAATACACTTCTAGAAACTGAAGATTTTTTAACAGTTCGTGGCTCTTGCTGCGAAACAAATCCTGCAGCCAACAGCTTGTGTCACCGCTACGACAGGGACGAAAGACAGCAGGCTGGGTTCTCCCCTGCAGTTTCAACTCTGCTCCAGTCAAAATGAGACAAAAGGCCTTTGGGGAAAGAAGCTGCAAAATCTCTGTTTTGGCCTCAAAGCTTCTTCCCTTTGCCAGGGCCAAAGCTCACGCCTTTGAACTCCGGGGTCTGTCCAATGCCAATGGAAAAAGCAGCCGTACCCGACCGGGGTGGTCCTGCCTCCACCTCCCGCCTCAGGTGCTGCTCTCGATGCCAGATGCTAGACGGAAACTACAGGCAAACCAGACCTGCCAATCGCTGGCACCAAAGCAGCATTTGCCCTGCTCTCTGGAACTCCCACCATGTGACAGTTTTCACAGTCAAGGTGAATTATATCCTAACCTGCAGGCTGAAATTCCCTCACGTATTTTCCATAGCACAGATAACATCTTCTGACAAAAGAGAACCAAACCTTTAATGTCGATTTTCTCTCTGTGTTTCGGATGGACCCTCTTTTTCCAATGTGGACCACCACCTGAAAACTTGTTACTCAAAAGAAACAAGCTCCTCAGGTAAGATGAAGTATGCTTCGCTTCTCTTTTTTAATCATGCTACTGTCTACAGACAGTTACGTTAGTATTTTTTCCTCTCTGCTGCAGAAAAAAGAATCACTCTTTGAGCTTCAACAACCAAAAGCATTGCAAAGATTGTACACAATCTATGCAGTTCCCCTTGTAGAGGGAACACATCAAACAGAAAACTTCTGTCAAGGATGCACAGCTAAGCGTTGATGGCCCATACAACGGTATTTAGTCAGCTTTTGTGCAGTGGCTGCTGCATAGCTGAATAGCAAATCTTACCACAACCTTCTTGCCAGGAGATTTAGCCCTCCTAAGAGCTGGGCTTTGATGCGTCAGAGAGGAAAGGATAATTCTTGTATTTTCTTTGGAAACAATGCTATCGTGATTGCGAGACATTCTTGTCTGAATTAGATGTATAATACCAGGTCTCATAAGAGACGCTCTAAACTTCTAAAGCTTGCCTGACTGCGATAGGAGCTATTAAGGAATCTGCTTTAATGGATAAGAAATATGACAACTCCCACTGAGAATCAACTGGTGCTGTGCTGGAAGGACTGAAAGTGCAGTCCTACCGTTGCACTTGTCCTCACAGGGGGAAAAAGAAAAACATGGTTCACATTAAGATTTCCAAAAGCGCCTGTCCTAGTTTTTGTTGAGAAATACATGAGTGAAGATCTTTGACTTCTTATATCCCTTCTGAAAGAATTTACTGCAATTAATTTGAGAACTTTTTGGTATTCCCAAAATGTAGGTAAAAGAGCATTTGCAGTGCAAATGTTAACCACCATTTTTAATATAGTGGCACTGAAAAGATCCTTGAAATAACAGATCTTCTTGGTGAGGCAGAAACATCAAGTAAGTTCACCACCAACTTCATCAGTCTGAGAACCATTGCTCCATCAGCCAGTACCACCTTTGTCCATGTCAGTCCTGCTCTGAAAAATGACATATTGCACCGAGACTGTCACCAGTTTTGTGAGACAGTTTGTTTTCTCTTAAATCCTAACAACTAGGGAAACCTAATAGCAATCATCTTATTGCTACCCCCTTGCCCACTCCCCCAAGGTAAAAAGGTCAACTAGCAGCCTACCGAGTGGACTGCCAAAGAGCATGGGTACCCATGGACCAGGAGTCACACTAAAATTCAATTTCTGCCTGGTAAACCATGCTGTCTGATGTACATTTTTCATCTGATTTATAGCACACACTGCAATAGGAAATTTCTGCTACCAAGAGGAAGGTGATTATCTTTCTGCTTTGGAAATAGCTGAACCCATGAAGGCTATTACTTATAAATTCCTCATCAGATGATGTTTTCAGCTAACCAGAATAAATCTATTATCCATAGTTTCAAGACCTCAGTGAATCACTGCATTGCAGCCAATGGAGGCTGTACTCTTACTCTTCCTGGTACACACTGCCTAAACGAATATGGACCAGAATAAGTGCTTTCCATTATTCGCAGCTGACATCTGTCATAATAATTTGTCTTTCTCTTTCACAAATGGGGGATATCTTTGTATTTCTCACATTGTCTTCAGAGGGGACAGGGTATTTGTTTCTGTGCACTTCCTATTTTGAATTAAAGCCATTTTCAATTCTTCTATCATTATTCTCAGAGCACAACTTTCTCCCCATGGTATTCTCTTTAAGTACGGGCCTTCAGGCTGACTTCTCTGACACTGTGTATCCACCTTACTGGAAATCCCGATACAGTGAAAAAAATGTATCAGTTTGATTCAACTTTCCCTCCATACATCTGCAAAACTAATGTGTATTAGGATTGTATTTCCTTCACTCCTGAAAACAAATGTAGGATGTAGGAACAGAAATGACCGAAACAGTCACTAGCCATACACAAAATGAGAGAACAGTAGATGGATTGGGATTGTGCTAACACCCCTCTTGAAGAGACTTGATAGGAACAGGCTGTATAATTCCATCCTGAATTTTTACAAAAGATCCTTTGTAAACCGAAGGTACTTCCAGAAATTGCTCAAGACCTGAAGCAAGACAAAACTACAGCACCTGTGACGGCTGCGCAGCTTCACAGAATGTATTTACAGGACAACATCTAATAATTTTATTTAATCAAAGTTATGGTCAGCTATTTGGTGACTAAATGAATAAAATAGAAGGGAGTGGCACCAATGTAAAACTAGAGAAGGGCATATGTCAGCAAACTGACTGCTGCAAGGCTGGTGAATAAAGCTACTAACGGCCTTCCTTCAGGACTTTGATGCTGTTGCGGGTATACCTTGCCTAGTGGTATTTTCACCTGCCGTACATCTGCTATACTTCTGTTTCAACAACACACATGAAGGGCCAATACAGCAACACTTTCCTAATTACTTTAGTTTGCCTCTTATTGTTTTGAGAAGGTTTCCTAATTGAATACTAAGCATCAAAAGTGATTCTTCATTGAAGCAAGACTGAACTCTTGAGTTTAAAGTACAGCTGTTAACACAGACTCCAGGGATGCAGGATTGATGTCTTTTTTTTTTTTTTTTACTGGCCAACTTCACTGGGTTGGATGGTTTGTCCAAACCCCAACATGCTGAAGGCCCATCAGTAGAGTCCTCCAAAGCAGAAATACTCCCAACAGGAAAACTGAGCTAAAAGCCCATCTTCTACTACAGAAGCAGACAAGCTTTAAACAAAAGTGAAAAACTTCAAGACAACACTCTCTGTTATCAGTAATTGACTACTTTGGTTTTGCCTACAGGTTGCAAATGCAATGAAGCATCCAGCGCAGGAGATCCAGGACCTCACTGTAACAAAGACAGAACCACATCGTCTCTAAACACTGTGAAGTTTCAGTATTTCCATCTTTTCACTGAAAACTATCTCCGATGTGTTCTCATTACCCGTCAGTTGCTTCAGATGTCGATTACTCATTACATTGATTTCTCCACTGTTTTCAGTTCCCACAGATAACTATGCTGCTGTTCTTTCACTGAAAGTTTTACTGTGAACTTCTCTGAAACAAGTCAGTATAAAATACCTTTAGTGGGATGAAGTTCTGGATGGAACTTCATTCTACTTCATCTACAGCAGTGCCTGCTGTCTGTCTGCTTGTTAGGAGTACTTCTTTTAGTCTTTAATGCAAGATCATCTATTACCTTAAGGGCACTTAAGATGCTTACCGCAAGCTTCATCACAAAACTCATGTGTGGACAGTGTGACAGGCAAAATAGATACCCCTAGATCTCTCAATCTGTTCAAATCTGTACATCTATCAATTCTGAGCACCAAACACTAATTAGACGTTAAGCAAACATTAGCTAGGCATTATTTTTTAAATATCATGGAACAGAAAAACTATACACCAGTAAAAATTATAATAATGCAAAGGAATTCTGTAAAATTTTCAAAATATTTAAGGTAGGAACATGCGACAGGCTTTCCAAGAGGTGGTTCTTAGACAACGTTAAAGATGTAATTTGCTTCTCGTGAGTCTCAGTCTTTTGAGATTCCCTACCACAAATACCAGGACAACATCATAGATCTGGAAGATTCTAACTTGTACCACAACTGTAATCATTTTGTATTTAGTGTGAAAAACTTACCTAGACATTCTGACTTCTTTTATAGCAAAAGCTTCAATTATTTACTGGCCAAATACTCCCACTGAATTAGTTTTACACATGAACTGAATTCAAATTAACATTGAAATTACATCACGCTTATGAACATCCAGACTTAGATGATAAAGTTCCTTTTTACCACCTATCCACAGCCTTCGAAGTACCTACTGCTTTCTGCTATGCAAGAATAAACCAAGTTAATTTACAGTTGCCCTTCTTAGTTTACCTAAAAGGACTTTCAAAATATACTCGTAGAGTCTTTTGTTCATCTCTACTCATCAAGCCACTTCACAGGAAGCTTTAACATTCCCCTTAGTCACAGGGTTGGGCACAATGCTGAGTAGGGTCCTTACTCAACATGCCGCCCATTTGTCACACCTGGACACCACGCAGCTTTTGTACCACATCCTCCCCCACATTTAGCTGGGCCAACAGAAGATGCGACTGTCCCCACTGCAGAACCAAAGGAACAATCCACAGGAGAGTTTTTAAATCCACTTTAGGCAAAATTAGCTGTGTTAGCGCAAATCACCCATTTAAATTGGCTAAGCTTTTCTGGCTGATTGCCCCACAGCCCGTGTGGGAGCTCTGAGGCCCTAACCGCCACCAAAGGGGCAATAGCAACCAGCTAGGGGGAGATGAAGGTTTCCAGTGGCATGGATTTCAGCCAAGCGAACGTCTGTCTACATCCTCTAGCATGTGATTTTTAATCAAAGTAGCAATACTAGCACAAGCAGTCGTAGGAGGGCATTTACGGTGACAGACATGCACCACGGATAGATGTTCACTCTGCAAACTTGGCCAGTTAAAGATGTTTTACCCCCGGGTACTCTACCACCTTTCTGCAAGAGGCTACTGACCTTAGAGCTCTGCTGCTCTTTCATCTCCTTCATGCAAAAGATTTTCCAGGTAGCTTAAATCACTTTTGATAGCCTTTTAAACTTAACTAACTTTGCCTAAAGCAAATTACAGCATTTACAGGATCCATTTGCCAGCAAAGCTGAAGGGAGGAGACAACTTCTGGCAGAGCAGCAGTACTGGGAAAAGAGGTAGAAAGGAGGAGGGTGAGTTGAAGGCAGACGTGTGCAAATAAAGCCTCCAGCCAGCAAAGCTGGATCCAGAAGATGGCAGCTGCTCATAACCTCTTCCTGTACTTTTCTATAACTGCATTTTAAGACAGATGCGCAAAAGTAAAGCGCTAGAGTTTATAGGCTCAGGGAGTGGAGGGGAACTACCGCTGGTGCACCAGCTATCACAACAGGGTCTTCCTTGGGCCATCACTTTTTTTTGCTGTACTCAATACACATCAAGAATTCGAATAAATTATACTTGATTTAAAGAACTTCAACGAGTTGCACTTAGTGAATTCTGCACTTCACTCTTGCCAAACACAGAGTGAATGTGCTTAAAACATGAAAGCTAACCAGTGAACAGCATTTAACTCGCAACTCAAAACACATATAAAGCCCCACCTTAATCTTCAATTTTACCAACATAATTTTAAACATGATCACTCCAACTCATTCAAAGCAAAAGTCTTTGCATCATATTTTCCACATGCGTAGCTCACGCTATAAAGTGGCAATGGTATTTTGCAGCTGAACAGTTCTTGAAAATCTATGGATGCTTTCTAACTATTCTTGAAATAAAACTCTGGGCAAATAGTTAAGTAGGTAAGAAGCATCTCAACTTGATTTCTTCTCTCCAGGACATAAAAATCTGGCCTACATTGTACAAACATCTGTTAGCAGGTCTGGAATCAGAGCTCGTCTTCTGACTTCCAGGCACTGGCTTTAGGAACTACAACAGTTTGCTGTGCTGCAGGACCAACATCTACAAACAGAGCATGCCTCCATAGTATCAGTAAAGCAAGGTTTATGGGTAGATGCAGTATCTTTCACTACCCCAACTAATATAGTTGGGGCAGGGGGATAGAGAGGAGAGAGGGAAGTTGAGCTGACAAGGTTTCAGGTATGCTTTTGAGACCACCTGGTCTGCTTTTAGGTACACATCTGACTTTCTGGTTCCCACCGAGTAGGAAGGGTAGTGTTAGTAATGGAGAAGTAAAGAGTTTGTCTTCAATGGGAAAGAAAGGGATGAAACAAGGGGAAAACACCCCATTGTAACATGCCATGAAATCAATACCTCTATTGAGTCTATGGTTTTATTGTCCCGGGCCCAATGCTTTGGAAAGCATTCTGTAGCTCTTCCTGGAGTGTTAGGACTGAGCAGGTCAGCGACAGCGTGGGTACTCTGAGACATGTTAACCCAGTAGCATTTCCATCGTTCGTCAGCTGTCAGAGCACTCCATCTGTGCGAGGTGACTGCTTAGTCACCCCCAAGTGTCCCAAGGGGCTTGGAGCACTGCACAAATGCACCGAATTCCAGGAGGAAGTCAGGAATTTGATGATCCCCTTACAAGGGCCACACACTAGACCCATGCAGGGCTGTGCTAGCACATACCAATTACTTTGTATTTCAGACAGTAAATGATTAACATGTACGTCTAAATGCAGAACACCTATTCTCAGCTTGCACTTAGCCTCAAAATTTCCTGCTTCCATTTCAGGCCTGGAAGAACAGCCCATGTACCTGAAAGCTTGCCCCCCCCTTCCCAGGTATGGCAATAGATCCAGTAGAAGACATACCAGCTCCAGACACAAACTTTGTTCAATTATCTCTTCAGATCATCTCAGCCAGTGCAGTACTACCCATATTGCTAGCAAGAGAATCAATTTCCATGTACATGTAAACGGTTGGCTTCTGGCAAAGATTTATGTAATTGTACATAATGTGAAGTTCAGTCTCAACATCAAAAGGAAAATTATTTTTCCTTTCATGAGATCTGGGATTTTTACTGTTTGTTCACTCATTTGTTTTGGCAACAGCCCTGATTACGAACACAGTATACAATCCTGTGGCTTTTTTAAAAACCCCACAAACCAAATCAGGAGATGCTAAAGGAAATGAACCATAAAGCGGGGGCAGCAGGATAGTATCTAACATTTCTGCAAACAACCCATTTGTCACTTTCATGGACCAGGGTTAATTAATATTCTATAAAGGTCTCCCAAAAGCTGAATACCTCTCAAGTTCTGAATTCATGGGGCTGACCTTAGACTTTCTCAGAATGATTTTTAATGCAGTCTGTTATCAGCAAAACCCGTTTAAACACATGTCCCATCTGCCAGTACCCCATTTGCAAAAGAGCTTCTTATACTTGCAGACAGTAAAGCTTCTGCCTGCTTCCCTCTCTCCTCTAAATACCAGCTGTATGGTAATGAGCACAAA
This sequence comes from Charadrius vociferus, assembly GCF_000708025.1. NCBI lineage: Eukaryota > Metazoa > Chordata > Aves > Charadriiformes > Charadriidae > Charadrius > Charadrius vociferus. The sequence goes on from NW_009661371.1 coordinate 1,483,043, forward strand.
CAGCTGAAAAATACTGCACAGTAACAAAGCTGGTACGAAGCGGGCAGAACAACGCTTCCACTCAATGAAGCAGTTGTAGCATGAATTTAGCAGATTAGCTATTGAACAGGGGTGGGGGGAGGTTTGGAAAAAATGTAAAGGGTCTGCACAGATAGCAAGAAAATGAAAAGAGACCAAAGGGGCACAAGCTACCAAAGAAAAGCCCAAATTCTAAAGTACTTTTGTTGCACTGCATGAACCGATTCTTCAAATTTTCTAACGCTTATTCCTCGCGTACGAACGATACACCAAATGCTATTCTGATCATTTGCAAGTTCAGTTCGTTTTTAAAGGAGGCAACTTGTTAATGAAAGTTTCCCATTCATTAACAAATCTCTTCATCAGCTGGGGGTGGGGGAAATCCTTAAGAACAGGAACATGCTCTTCTACTTCAGTTTCTGGTACTTTCAGCATGTGTGACCAACAAGCACCATATTATCTATTAACTTTTTGCATAATAGCCCTCTCAGCCTAACCATTTTTGTAAAGCCATTTTTAAAAATGCCGACAACATCCACGCTACCCTCCAGACACCGACAAGCCTTCTAAGCAGTGAGCATAAAAGACACTTGCTTTTAAGAAAATTTGTGCATAACTGCATTCAGCTGACATGTGCGTACAAGGCATGCAGTTGAGTATTTGTTTATCCAAGTAGCTAATTAGATACACGCTGTTTGCATAAAGTCTAAAAATTGCACATGCACTTTTGCACTTGAAATCTCATGCATCTATCTACTGGCAGATGTGAAATACGCATGCAGTTTCCATACGTAAAGCTGATGTAAAAATACGCGACTTTATTCTTGTTTGCAATTTCCCAATGACATCTAGTGTTCCTGTTTCTCTCGAAGAACTGGGGCCTAACGCTTTCAAAGAAAAACATGTAAAATGATGGTGTATTGACACTGCCCAAACAAGTGCTCTGTCAAAAGTTTGATACACAGGGCTTTGTTTGTTGTTGGCTGCCTTTTTTTTTTTAATTCCTAATTTAAAAGCCTTACTGTTTCAATCCCTCAGCATCCTAACATTTGTCTTCTGTGACAAGTAAGGCTAGTAAGATATTTTTCAAAAATTCATCTAGTAAGACATACTGAAATAAAACCACTATATTGCTTCTAGAAGTAGTGAAGAGTGAAACCCCCCATCTGAGGGGAAAAAAAAATAAATACATTTACCTCTACAGTAATCATAACGCAGCTCCTAAGAAAGCACAGACAATCTTTTAACCTTTATACATCACACTTAGAGATTTAAACAGAACACACATAGAAAATTGGCTGTGTTACTGGCTTCTTTTCACTGGTGATCATAGAATAAACAAAAAAAGAGAAAGCAATTTTCTCAGGGCATGAAAGAGCTTGTCATGCAGCTATACAATGGCATTCTCAAATGACATTTTTATTGCTTATGTCTATCATAACCCTGTAATAGATAGAAGAAAAAAAAAATCACTATTAAAGTTCACTGGAAGTCTCCACCTAATTTCAAATTTTAATGTAGGTCAAATCTATTGACTTTACATTAAAGAACATGTACTTTGATCTTTCCTGGAAAATTCTAGCACACATTTCAAAGTATTTCTCATATTTTAGAGCACCTTAAGGAAATAATAAAGAGTTTATCAAAAGACAAACCAGGTAACAGACATTTTTAACATACAGAAATAAATAAAATACTACTGAGTAATCAAAAGCCACTTATTGGCTAAAAAAGTGTTAATATTCAGTCTACGCATTTAATAGCGGTCATTAAAATTATCAGTGGTTCTCAATGTTCTGTACTTAAAAAAATATCATACATACCACTCTTAGGCCTTATTTTTTAATCTGTTCTCTGAATTGTTTAATATGCACCAGGATGAAAAATGTTTGCTTTAGAACACTAAGTAACTGAAAGTATTATATTATGAGAGAAAGTACAATACTTTATAGATGGAAAAATGACCTGCCAAAATGACTTTGGTTCTTTGCAGATACATGCCTTTCTGCAGCTCATCAGCACTCCAAGTGGAAGCAATGTGATACTCCAGAAGTGCTGTAGATGGTACTTGCTATGCTACTAACCCAGCTTTGCCTTGCTTGTTATCTTCAGAAGAGCCCGAGGTTCTCAGTATCACTATTTACCTTTTCAGACTATGGTCCTGACCTACAGACTGAGGTGCTAAAGCAGAGTTAATGAACAAGGAAAGCCCCACTTACTGTGGAAGATTCAGACTTGAAAGATCCAAGATTTTGCACGTTCCATATGTTTCATATGAAATCTTCTAAGATTTAATGTTTCACTACTTAGAAACAAAATTAGACATTCACAGAAGCAAACCCAACGTTGTCTACAAAAAAACCCATAAAAATTTTGAAAATATGACACAGTATGCGAGAACTACACTCACTCATTTCTAAAGTATAGCCTCAAAACCTTCATTATTATATCTGTTGGACAGAGTATCAACTACACCAACCAGTACACCATCATAAGAAAAGACTGGAGTGAAGGTTGACTCTGTTGATGAAACAGCGACATCATAAATAATCACAGAATGGTTTGGGTTGGAAGGTTCCTTAAAGCTCATCTAGTTCCAACCCCCCTTCCATGGGCAGGGACCTCCCACTGGACCAGGTTGCTCAAAGCCCCATCCAGCCTGGCCTTGAACACTTCCAATGATGGGGCCTCCACAACTTCTCTGGACAACCTGTTCCAGTGTATCATGGCCCTCATTGTAAAAAATTTCTTCCTTGTATCTTTTCTTCCTTATAGGTAGGGTTTATATCTATAATCATTGTTTCAGCTCATACGTGCCAAGACGACAACCCTTCTGTTTGTGATGGTGGTTTCAAGAAACACTGACAGACTGCCTGCTTTGGATACCAATATATTCGACTTGAGAAAAATATATCAGGCATCTCCAGTAGTTCAGTTCTGCAGAGTCTCAAGTAATGCATATACAATGGTTGCTACTAACATGGAAAATGTACTTCAAATGTGCTTTAATATCCAAAGTTGGTTGGTTGGCTGTTTTTTTGGTGGTTTTTTTTTGGTTTTTTTTTTTTGTTTTTTTTTTTTAAAAAAAGGAATCAAAGCTGTTTTGTCGATACCCTTTATATTTCAACTCTAGCTGTACTTTACCAGCACTTAGCCATACTCTTCATGTGCTTCTAGCACATGGAAACCTTTAAACACTAGCAATCTTGAAAAAAACCCTGAATATTATTTATATTAATGAGCATAAACAGTGTCGAGGAGAAAACGGTGACTCATTTTAAACAAGAACTATCTTAACTGCATTGACATTTCTAGGATATTTCTTTAACTTAAAAGGATTAACATACTTCCCTCACAAGTAATGCACGTACACACAACAGAAGACAATCACATTTCAAACCGTGATCTTCCAGAACAGATTGAAAAGATGAAAACAGAGGAAGATTTATAGACAACGCTACACTGCCCCTTCACGTCCACTACAGAAACAACACCACAAGCTGCAAGATGTAAAAGAATTCACTGAAAATTAACATGGTAACCACGTTAAACTGTAATTTTCTTAAATTTTTATAGTTGACAGCCCCCCTTCCCCCCCAAAAAAAACCCCAACATACAGACAAAGGAAGCGAATTAGAATAAACTTTTACTTTAGTGGGCAAACCACCTTTTTTTTTTTTTACTTTGATATTTATAGTTAGTCCTTTATTTTCAAAAAAAGATACTACTGTGGTTTACTGTGATTACATGGTGGATTACAATTTAAGAATGAAAACAATTCAGTTACATTTAACATTTTTCTGGGGAAAAAACCACCATACTAAAATGGATATACGTAGCCATGAAAGACAGTTTTAAGTTAAGAACAGAACAATAAAACTTCCATCAGCATCAACTCTTAATGGCATAAGAAATTGTTTATGAGTATCTAAGCTATTTCATACTTCTTATAAATTCCCTTAACTTTTTAAGGAAATGTCAGGAATAACGTTTTCCAAAAAGTAATCTAATAGTTTCTTATTTTGTCACTGCTTTGATGACTTAACCTTCCTGTAAAATTAATACTTTGAGAAAAGTGTAAAAAAAAAATAAAAAAAAATCAGTATATATTTACATCTTGTGGCCAAGGTATGAATTTAGAGTCATGGATTATTTCTAAAAGTCTTGGTAGGATGATAATACATTTTTCTGAGAAAACATAACTAGAAAATTTCACAGAAAATGAGGCAGCTGGCATCTTCATTTGGTTTGCAAGTAGATACCTAATAACTATAAGCACACAGTATTTCACAAGTACATGGCACATCCACACAACTCGAAAACCTTTACTGTGTGGAAGGTGAACTTTATTCATAAATAATTCCATCTTCTAATGCATAAACCCTCCTTCCCCCCCTTCTCCTTTTTTTCATTACTAATGATATTAGTTTCGGATAACCTTCTTGCTGGTTTAATCTCTCAGCCTTTTCAAAAGTAAGAACGTAGATCTCATACAAAACCAAGAAACGTATTATAATTTATTTTCTAGGGTGAGTAAATCTGTATTTACTGACTCTTCAATGCAGCAAGCTATTCAGTTCAAAACTGCATTCTAATCTTGAGAAATCTCAAGGTGCACTAGTCCAATCTTCATACTGTTCTTAAACTGCATTAAAGACAACAAGACTTTGTAATTCTATTCTGAAGAAAAATAAAGGAATAACATTACTTTTCTGTAATTCTGTATTACTTTTCTGCATGTGCTACAGACACGTGGCAAGACAGAAGCATAGGAAGCTATTTTCCATTTCTATAGCTGCAGCTTGCTTGCAGTTGAAAACAGTAACCAAATAAGGAGGAGCAAAGCATATTATAAGTAGATTTATTACATTAATAAATAAATTTCTTAGGTTTCATTAAAATTAATACTGTCTGGTTGTATGTAGGACTATACGTTATAGTTAGTATTTCTATCCAGACCTGCAGGATAAGTTTTTTGCTATTTTAGAATAAAGTATATTACTCGTTCATGTTAATAGGAAAAAATATGTATGTTCATACCATTTATTCAGATAAACGACATAACATAACATCATCTCCAGAAATTAATGGATGACTTTTCTGCAGAAAATTCATAAGGTATGGAAATAAATGGCAGAAATTAAGTTCCAGCTCTTTTCAGTTCAGATTTCAATATTAGAAAAAAGATAAATTCAACTTTTTTTCCTTAAGAAACACGTCTTTGTAGAAGAGATTACTGCAGCAACTTGAGGATTTCCCCAGTACTATAAAATCCCTCTCAAGCCTGGACAAAGACCTGCAGTTCCTCCTAGCCCTTCCTACAATATGATAAATTGACATAAAAGAGAGAAAGCCATAAATGTCATTGCGATCCAAAATTGTATTTTTCATTATGAAGACAAAATGGGGTACACAGTGAGACCACAAAGAAAACCATTGTATTGCATAGAGGCAAATACCCTTTAAAAAAAAAAAAACACAACAAAAACAAACAAAACCCAAAAACCAGAATGGCATAATTGGCAATTTTTTAAAATTTATGCTCAAAATATTTCATGTGCTACAAATGTTCATATGGTACATAGGATAAGGATAGCCTTAAGCAGTAAATGTGCCTTAGAAATCTCTTCTGCTTATAAAATACCCTAAATCTACTCTGTCCATTACATTGGTACAGTAACTCTATACAAATGGTACACCAAAGTCCTTCCTTCTGTGTGTGCTTTATTAAATCCATGGGACATTTTAGACATGGTATAGTTCACAAGAACATCACAAATGTGTCTCTGGGTCAGGCTAAAAATCCATCCAGCTTAGCAGAGTCTGGTGATAATTTAATTTTCATCATAGATTAAACCCATGTCTGTTAGACTATTCAAGTCACCTGCATACAAGCACAACTTTTTCAAGAAGGAAAAGGAAAAAAATAAGTCTAGATTATCAACAGTTCTGAAAAAGGGTGCAAAGTGGTTGTCTGAATGATGTATTTTGGAAATCTATGCACTGAGAGACTTCAAACTTCAGTACAATTTGCATTCTTCACAATATTGGTAAAAAGGACACTTAAGGATAATTTGCCATTTTTTGAACTTGCAGCACACCCCCCAATCAGATCACATCCCCTCACTAACAAACTGTTGTAAGAAATAGTTTCTAATAAAAAAAGATCATAAATAATGGCATTCCAGGTATAGCAAAACCCCATTTTCCATAACCATAAAAACAATATCCAAAGGATTCTCTACCAACAATGGGAAAACAAAATTCAAGATTCCTCTTCTGACTACGTGCAAGTAGAACCAAGGGGACTTAAAAGATGAGACAGCTGGTCTATAATAAATCTTGAAAAACAGCTATTAGCTATATAAGTGACAATATCTGTGCCATTATGTATTTTATTTTCTCCTCTGCCAAGTCATATGTTTTTGGTTTTGTTTTTTTTTACACTGAAGTGTCAATCAACATACTATGTGGGACCTTTTCCTTAAAACACGCGTTCTGAGCTTTGAAGGCAGCTGGCACTCAAGGGAAGCACCACGTACGTCCTCTTCAGGGTTTCTGCTCTATGAAAGCGGTTGCTACTTACAACTTCAGTATCAGGGTAATTGAAAGGTTTTTGATGAAGAACAGGGGGTTACATTTCTATCATACTGGTGGCACCTAGAGGTCGTATCTCTGTACTACAACCAATCCAGCTTTGCAAGCAACACATAAAACAAGATTAAAAAGGGAACCACAGCATAGTTGGGCTGTCCAACACTCGGTGTCAGGTCTTCTTTTTACAAAATGAATGAATTTGCAAACAAGTCATGATATATTCTTCCTCGAGAACATATTCTTGTTCAAGAGACTTCACTGTGTAACCTGCAGTGCCACTTTAAAAAATGATATAAAGTTCTCGTCAACTGGCACTGCCACCCTGGGAGTACTAAAAAAACACTTCAGTACCTTGTATCACTACAAAATTTTTCTATTTTGCTGATATCTATACACAGAAACAGCCACATTTTTAGCAATACAGCTCTGGCTGCTTGGTACTACAGCCATTCATTTTTCTGTTCTGCCTTCTGTCAGTCGCACTTTCTTTATCTCACGCCATTTGTAGCCAACGAAGCAATACTGCATCTACGGCACAAGCCTGGGACTGGTGTGGCACTGCCTGGCTTTCTCCACCCTGTGACATCTGTAATACTGCTAAACAGTCTCTGAATTTGAAGCATCCACCAGAGAAGCATAAAATGCCACTTCCCTCCAAGCAACCATTGTAAAGGAACTAAATCACTGCTAAGACCACACAAAGCACAGCTTAAGTTCCATCTGTAGGTAAGCTGAATCTCTCACAACTTTCATTTAGAGTAATCTACCAAATGCTCCTGACCACTTCTAATTTTGCTTTTAGGTGAGAATCAGTTTTAGGAATTTTTGTATTTTTAAGAAAATAAACACAGCTGTGAATCAGAGCTCAAACATCCTCATTCATAAATAAAGAAAACAGATTCTGCTTTTTAAACGCAGTAGTGATTTTTCAACACCTCCTGAATTTTGTTTACAAAGTAGCGCTCTCAAATTCTCTTTTCGGAGACTTTCTATGCAGCAGTATTTCATCCTCCTGCCTACGCCTTCTGTTACTTCTGTATGGAAAAACTGTCTTTCTCTAAATCTTGATCCAATGTATACTATTTGGACCCAATGAGATAAACACATTTTCAAAGGCAAAATTACACTTTCAGAAAAAATTCTTATATCCCGGACAATTTTTTCCACATTCCAAATTAAATATATATATATAACACACAAAATAGGTTAATTTCAATTATCTCCAGTTCCATTTATATGTCGAAAATTTCTTAACATATTTGATAAAGAAATATATACAATTTTACATAAAACAGGACAGCAAAATCTGAGGAAGATTTCAGTTTGAAACCATTTATTAACAAGCAAGCTACACTGATGCAACAACTGAATTTTAGTTCCACAAAACCAAATACATTCCTAAAGCCTCAAGTATGGAAACTTGACAGAAGAGAAAAGTATGAAGGATCACAGGACCTTCAAGTGGTCTTCCCTCTCAGGGGAAATTATACTGTTCCCAACAGGATTAGGACAGGATGGAGTTGGTTTATCTGTGTTTGGCTTTGTGCTAGATGCCTTCTAGACCAGGCACTAGTCAGAATAGCACGAGCATCCAGCTCTTGAAATGTCTTTCCTATATCATCTCAGAGGCCTCCAACTTTAACTTGTTGCAAACTGAGATGTGGCTAGCATACAAGGGTTTTTTTTTTTCCATTTCTGTTTAACAGGAAAGAAACCACTTCTGCTTTTCCAAGTCAAGCAAGGAAAGACGGAGGTTCTTAGCAGCAGCTGTTTGCAAGTTTGGAAACTTTGACAGCAGCCACCCATGAGGTGAAAGAAACAAAGAAAGGAAGTACAATAAGGCGAGATTACCTTAGTTTCCAGATTTGTTTATAACTTAGATTATTGCTTACAACTACACCTTGGTTCTTGTCTCCCCTCTTGTGTGTACAGAATAGAAACTGCATACTGAAGGTAAGCTGGGAGAATTGTTTACTTCATTATTATTTTTAAGAAGTAAGGGGTGAAGGACTGGAGAAAGAAAAAAGTTTCCTTATTTATAATACATTAAAAGAGAATATGCAAGGTTTTTCCCATTTAATATTTTTCCTGTTGAAAACTGAGCTCTTATTTATACTGAAAAAAACCTGATTATTTTAAACCTAGAATATACGATAATATAAAGGTAAAGAAAAATGAAAAGGAGGAACTTAGGGTTTGTCGTGCTGGATAATAGCAATAAATTTGCTGATTTGTCTATTTCTGAAAACCCGTAATGAAGGCACACCTAACACAAGCCAGATAAAGCCTTTGTGTTTGATACAGTTTTTGATACGTCTGTGAGAGCTACACAAAATCAAGGGCAGATTCTTATGAAGCAGCACTGCTGCTACTTACTGGCAAGAAGCTAGAAGGAAATCTTAAGACTCTCCCTGAAAGAACAGCATCTATAACTGTGTATGTATTCTGAAGATTGCTATTAAGCAGTATTAGAAAACGAGATGCTATGACTCCCCAATCCTGAATGGAAGAAGAAAGGAAGCAATTACCTACTAGCTTTAATATTGCATGCTACGGAATGAAAATTATATATTGTATTTTAAAAATAGACCATGAAGTTCACAAGCACTGTCAAAGGAATTCAAAAGTTCAGAAAGGTTTTTAGCATATTTATAAGTAGCAACTGACATTCTTTTAGAAATACAAAGATGGTTGCATATATTAGGTTTTTAATAGGGCAACAGCTTTGTGATCCATGTCATTACATGCTTTGGAATGCTACATCCAATATCTGGCACCCTGATTCTTCAAAGACAAAATACATTTGTATGTCCTCTCTACTGGAATGCATACTAATTTTTTGTTCTTTGAGAGGAAATTAAAAAAGCTTATTGATAATGCTGAGCTAATTTAAAGACTGGAATGAAATAGTTGAACAATACTCTCTTAAGGTACATACAATATAGAGGGGGCCACATTTGGGGAAAAAAAAAAAAGACCATTTATTCAATTGCTTTCATTTTGTTGGTTAATTTGCAGCAGTAATTATTTTACCCTTTAATTTCAGTACTTGTTTCAGAAAATTAAATTGGAAACATCTATAAAGGAATACAGTCTCTTCAAAGTCCCAGTGTTTGCATTTAATTCCCTTTCTCCACCACTTCCTCCCTCTTTCCCCCAAATCTGTCTCCTAGTAAGATAACCCCCCCCCAATGCTTCAGATTTTGAATAGTTTAGTCTCATGACTCCACAGAATATTCATTCCCCATATGTCCACACACCATCAAAACACGAACTATTGCTCAAAACTTTGTAAAACTCCTAGTAAAGAGAGATCAAAGCTTCAAATTTGTGCTATGTTATAGAAATACAGAAAAAATGGATCAAGAACAAAGTGTGTGCCCTGCGTTGCCTTACAGCAAGGAATTTGTTGCATGAAAATACACAAATAGGTTCTGAAGGCTAAGCAAAAAGGTAGAACAACTCTAAGATACAGGCAAGCTGTAACTAACATTAGAGAAACAGTGGACAATAGTTCAGATTACATTTAAAACTACTGCTTAGTATATTTCTTTATTTTTCAATAATTTTATCTTACGTTTCACCCCACTGAGGTTTGACTTGTGTCAATGCAAGTGCCTTCGCAAAAAGGATTCTATTTATCTTCCTCCAAATACATACTCTACATTATGCATACACTCAAACCATGTTAAAAAAAATGTACACATTTTGGTGTTTATATCCTGAAGATTACAGTTATCTCTTCATAGATAAGACAGCTTGATTTAAAGTGTTTTTACTCACTAACATTTTTCATGCTTAAGTAGTGTAAATCTGAATTACAAATCTTAAAATCACCAAGAAAATACAAGGCCTTAGGGCCAATTATTAAATAACATCTCTCAATTTTTATATCAACGTACATATGCAAGAGACTGACAATGCTAAGAGCAAATAAACACAGATGTCTCTTGAAAGGTGAGTTTCAATAGGCTTGCAGTATCTATTATGACTGGGTAACTATGTCTGCATAACCTCAGGGGACTTAAGTTGTCTACTGAAGCCCAAAGAATATGCTGAAAATTTTCAGCAATTATGAATTCATACAGTCTACGTGTCCATTGCAAGGAGCTGCCAAAGCTACCTGCTTCTATAAATTAGGTCCCCCAAGTCAGAAAGGCACTCTGAATTAGTGGAGAGAAGTACAAATTATGGTTTTTAATATTCCTGCACTTCAGTGACCAGTGCGAATTTTTACTGCAGGTTTCCCTCTGTATGAGGAAAAGAGAAAAGAGAGAAGTTGGGGTACGGGGGGGCGGAGGGGTTGAGGGGGTTAGTGTCTGGTAGGGGGGACCAAGGTTTCCATACCCGCCTCTCCTCACTGCCATGTTTTCAGGAATGAATTAATTCTCTGAGGATGTCTTAGATGCCTTCAAGCACTTACTTTCTCCGCACACCAGAAAGAATGCGTCACTTCTGATACAAGCTCTTCCTAAATTGAGAAAGGTAAGGCTGGGCCTGCTAAACACGGCCATAAACAGACAAATATGCAGTATTTCTGGACATTTAAAAAATTCACTTGTGTGCTCAAATTAAAATGGGCCAGCACTTCAGAACAAGAAACTATTTCCTCTTGACCCTCTCAGCAGTTTGGATGCCTTCCCAGAAATCTCAAGACCGGCGCAGGGCTTAGTACTGTGCCTGCAAGACAGCTGCATCTGGATACAACCCTTCACGGGAATGCATAGGACAAACCAAGGAGGACAGGTTGAACAGATGTAATAAACCGAGGTGGTGCCAGGTCCAGAAAGCGATGCACATTAATCAGACGTTCCAAAGAAATTTCACTCAGTAAGGCAGCGCAATATGCAGCCTATTTGGAAAGCTAACTTGAGTTATGCCAACAGATCTCATGGAAGCCCACGATCGCTCACACAGCTTGGTACCAGACGGTTCCAGCTGCCTCCTCTTCTTCTGGGAGTGAATTGCTACAACTCACTGGAGTTTTCCCCCTACGACCACCAGCTCTTTATGCAACAAGAAAACAGAAGCAGAGAAGAAACTAAAAGAAATTTACAGCAAACTAATTTGACAATTAGATGGAATAATTCCAATAAAATTAAAACAAACTTTCTCTAACCCATGAAGGGGAAGAGGTGTCTCAAAAAACATCAACAAACCAACCCTAAAATGAATCTACTTTTGCAGTTTTAATCCACATAATATTACATATGAAACCGGCACCGACCAAAATAGCTGCTGTTATTATTCTAATCCATTTTCTTTCTAAAGTGAAGAAATACTGCTATGGACATATGTCCTTAATAAAGCTGGAAATTAATTTCAGCCCTCACATTAATTGCAATTAGTGTCAAATTTTTATAGTGCAAAGTCACCTCAACACATAATGATAGTTCAAACATGACAAGAAAGCTAACAATTTCTATCAGAAGCAATTTTATACCATTAGATAAATCTCAGTCAGAAATAGCGCAGACACCACAGATCCTGCCATAAGCTAACGGGATGATGTAGCCTCCGTTTCTTTCATTTGTATGATTAGTTTTTTGCCACGTGCAGTATCTGTTAGATAACCTTACTTATTTCTTGCACCAGTGTGAATGGGAACAGCAAATAAGCAGCAAGCTTTCACGTGTAAGACATAAAACAAACAGAAGATTATTATTGTTTAAAATAAACACATTCCTCCCAAAAAAGAAAGGTGCACAAGCATCTATTCTGGGTGTTATTCAAGAGAAGAGAATTGGTACCAGCTATGAGGGCTTATTGTCTGCCTGGAGATAATAAAGCGAGGGTAAGAAGTGGAAATGATTGACATGTAATATTTTAATACTTAATTTATTATACTTAAACCTAAATGCATGCATTTTAAAAATTAATTAATAGAAGCTGTAGCAGCTGTATTTTTATATTTCTTCACCCTGATGGCTTATCTGGTTCAATTAGGAAATATTAGACCAGCCAGCTACAGATAATTCCTCATTTCATTACAGGATGTGAGTGGGCAGGAAGGGCTTCCCAGAACTGCACGCAGCGTAAGTGGAGAGGCAAAGGACAGGAACACTGTGGGTGTGAAAACGCAGGAAAGAAAAGAGAGATGCTTTAGCAAAGCTATGCGGACAGAACAGGCAGCAGAGGACTTGTTTGATAGCTTGGTATCTAGACAGAATTTGAAGAAGGGGAGGCAAAAGAAGGGAAGACTGCAAGGCCATGGACAAATTTATGGTAAGAATTCAGTCTGAAATTTCACTGACAACGAACCACAGGAGAAATGCAAGATGGAATGTAGTAGTGCTGCAAATATGTTAAAATTGCAAACATTCTTGCCAGCTGCTGCTGTTATCATGAGAAGTAATATTGTGTTAGGGTTTATTAATAGCAACATGCTTTGGAAGAGACTGCCATTTGTACTTACAGAACACCGTATCATGCAGATTGACTTAGAGCAACAAAATCTTAACTGTTTAAGTTAGTAGTAAGTCTACTAAGTAGGGGGAAAAAAAAGGGCACTAAAAACATACCAAAAGTATCTTTCTAGCACCTCCTCTGTTGTCCTTTTTCAATTTTCAGGAAGTAAAATTCTGTTGGGAGAGTATCCTTCGGAAGAAAGCAGTATAGTGTCACCTACAGACTCCTGGCCTATGAGCCAAGGAGCAATTTTCTGTTTCTAGAGCTAACAACACATTATGTTCCTATTCCCATTTTGTCTTGTGTGTTTCATCTCTACAAGCAGGAAGTTCTCTGTGTAGGGACAATTTTGCATACAGCATTCAGGGCAACATTATTATAATACAAATAGCAATATTTGTAAATAAAAGTATGCTCTTTAAACCCATGTCTGTATATATAAATGGGGGCACCTAAATCATGAGGAAAGATCCCACATGATACCACATAAGAGCACTATGCTGCAACCTGTTATCTTCATTATACAATAGCTGAAATATATGCTGACTACAGGAACTGGAGTCAAATGCAGTTTTAAAAATTCCACAGGAAGGTACAGATACTAAAATACTTGGCCTCAAATTTCCATGTATTTACATATTACAGATTCCTAAAATAAGTCTTTTACCTACCTGAGTCTTCTACATACAAGCTGCCTCTTTTTCACAGTTTCAAAATAAAATTCTGTCTACTAACCTGCATATGCAAAGCAATGCAGCTTATACAAGATTACTAAACTACCCGAAATAATGAACCATCTGAAAAAGAGAGGAAAGCATGTTTTACCAATTACAACACAAAACATTTGCTGTCTGTGCCACATTATTACACTATTCCCTGTAAAACAAAACCATTTCCCCAGCTCACAAATAAGTTTGATACCATTTATCAAGCGTTTACCAAGTGTTGTGAATTCCTTTGATACTAAGGATAAAATAAGTCGGGTTAAGGAAGTATTGCTAAACTCAGATAATTCATAAGAGAAGAACGTATATAGAAGAATATATTTAGACTTTTAGTATCATTTGGGCATTTTAACTCATTCTTCTCTCCTCCTTTTATCAATCAGTTTAGGACCAGTGGATCTTTGGTGGTCTTGCAATATATATTAGAATATCATCTACAAAACAGATGAAAAACACCACATACACAAATCTTACAATATTTTGCCTACTACTTCAAAACGTTATGGTAGCAGCAAAATTATTAAAAACATTCACTGTATCACCTTCTTGCACAGGATCAACATTTTCATATGACATACATAACCAGCACTTCTCTTTCACAAACACGTATATTTGCAGCATACAAAAAAATGTAGAACACTTTGCAAATATCACCTGAATTTTTGAGAAAAGTCATTACCAAAAATCATTCATGGATTGTATATTTTACTATTAAAACCATATCCATTTGAGGAGCGACTAACCAGGGAAGTTTTTCTGAAATGTGGTTAAACTGTACATGACTATACAAATGATCTGCAATCATTTCAATCCTCTTACCAAGAAACCTTGCAATCACATTGGTTACTCAAAAAATATTTTAAGGAACACAACAGATCAAAAGTATAGACTTCCTTAACTAAAAATAAAGAAAGAAAGGGAAAAGTCATGTCAACTCCAGTGTTGCTTTGTTCAAAACAACTGAGTAACACTATAAAATACCTCAATAGAATTTGGAAAGATACTGCTGTTGTCCCTAGGCAAAACTATATTTTCAAATAATTTTATCATGAAATTAAGATATATAAGCGTACCAAGAGCTGGAAAGAGGTCAAAGACAGAGAGAGGAAAAAGAAGCCCACTTTTAACAGAGGATGAATGCCAATGAGAAGCTGCAGGGAGAAAGCAAAATTAGCAGGCCAAAAGGAAGTGAAGGGCGAGTCAGAGTAGACCAGAGCCTCAGAGTTTGGAAGAAAAAAACACAAGCCAAGCGGTGAAACTAAGAATGAGATGGGATCTTCGCTCTGAGGACTGGAACTATTTAAACTGGCAAAACCATCAATCCCTGACAGTAAGGGTTCAACACATAAGGAATGACAATCAATCGGTTGTGGTAAGTGGCAGAGATCCAAGAGCAAGACACTCATGCTACAACCCTGCTGATGACTTGTCTGGGTCACATTCTAGTTCAATTCAACTTCTGCTCAAAATCTGGCGAATGTCAGAACAAAGATTGCCAGTGAAAATTAGTTTGCCCTCTTTGTGTTTCTGTATTAAGAGACAGCCATGACATGGCAGAGCATTTTTTCCTCACAAAGGATCCTTTCCGCATACCTGAAAAAGCTCTGTTCAGGAAATCAAAATGGCTTCATTTGTTGTAGAAGGACAAAAAGTGTTTACTTAGTGCTACAAGGGACAGCAAAAAGAGAAAAAGGAGATTCGCGTAAAGGCAATTAGGTTTCAAAGCAATAAATGATGTATTTAATTACACATTTCATGAGTTCCCCTCCGGCATGATCAATCAGCAAAGAGGCAGCTGGGTCAGTTTATGGCATCACTGCTGTCTCCCGTTCCCTCTTTTCTTCTGCTGGATGCTATAACCTCCACAGCTTGAGATGACAAAACAGACAGACTTTAAGCAGGTAAAGAGCTTTCACAAAGTAAATCCAGCATGTTTGAATAGCTCAACATGAATAACAATAAAGGTTTCAAAGACATCTAAACAACTGGGCACAAAGGAGTAAAATTGCCCAGGCAACCTTCCTTCTGACACCTCCTGAAGGGAAGTGACTGACTGCAGAATCCTGTACCATGCTTTTAGCATCTGCACCCACGCATCAGGCTGTAACAGACAGCACCACTCATTGCACGGAAATGGAAGTTTTAAATGCATCAAAACCACAAAGAAAAACATTTTAGCTAGCGTTAAATATAAATGAGTTTCCGATTGCTGCTTTTATCTTGGCCAGAAATAGGTAGAACAATTTAAATATAAAAGTGTTTCTCGAAGAGTCAGTACAGTGACAGAGGATCGCTGAGTATTCTGAAAAAGCAGTCTCTGGTAGTGCTATGACTTGTGTTGCAGCGGAAGTTTTGAGGAAAAAAAAAAGTCAAACACCACCCCCTTCCACCACCTCCCAAAAAAACCCCAAGCAAGTTGTCAGAGCTCGTCCTAGTATTTTTGACCCAGTACAGCAGGTTGGACTAGATACACAGAGTTCAGCTAGCAATTTTCTTTTTCCCAGGGGATGCAGGGAACAGCTGTTTGAACAGCAAACTAAGTGCTCCCTCCTACAAATGGCTATCTTAAGCCCAGAGCTTCTGTAACACCCCACAGAAGGGGAGGGGTAGACAGAAGAATCCTTCAGCCTGTATCTAGTTCTACAGAGCCATAAACACTGACTACATCTGAGTGTATCCATGGCTTTGAGGTTTTAAAAACAAACAAACAAAAAAACCCAAGCCCCAAAACCATGGATTTTGGTATGGCTTGGCAAACCTCGTGTAAGCATAGCCTGGGAGACCACCGGGCTCTTCAGCCGAGTCAGGTTGAACCACCCCCACCTTGAGTTGACATAACTGAGAATCTGTCCACTTTTTCCATTTCTGTGATTCCTGTTTTATTCCCTCTGAAGTACAGCACAGAATCAACTGGTTTGCAAGCAAAATGAAAGAGAGAATTGCAGAAAGAAGGAAAAAAAGAAGGGTGAAGATAATTTTGACTTCCTCTGCTCCACATTGAGAAAATAAGTAACGTACCGCTTTTCTTCAAGGCTATCAACTCACACAGGAAGAACTTTTATTTCCCTTCTGAGAGGAGATGAAAGGCATGGGAAAAGCAGATTCAGAGTGGAGATACTGCATATACTTAAAAAAGGAGAGGAAACAGTTCATTATTCAAGATCATTTATCTTCTAAACAGAGTTACCCTCTAGGCAGTGTTACACAAGCCTTAAGTCTTGTTCATTTCTTTAACTTCTCTGTATTCCTTTCTTTCCACTCAAAGCCATCTGCCTTTTCAGCTAACTTCCTTCTGTTAGACCTCTGAAGTACTTCCATTACATTCCAAAGATATTCCAAAACTGAAATTCCAAAAATAATAAAAGCAAGAAAACAAACACTACAAATTAATTTAACACTGAAAACTAAAACCTCTATAAGGCTGACTTTATTGTGAATATTTGGATATCCAGAGCAATGGATACACTCCTTTATAAGAAACAAGCATAGGGGACAAGAACAAACTTCCTTTCATGAAGACATCAACTGATAACAAATTCTGTTCAGTTTTGGGCCCCTCACTACAAGGACATTGAGGTGCTGGAGCGTGTCCAGAGAAGGGCTACAAAGCTGGTGAGAGGTCTGGAGGACAAGCCTTATGAGAAATGACTGAGAGAACTGGGGTTGTTCAGCCTGGAGAAGAGGAGGCTGAGGGGAGACCATGTCACCCTCTACAACTACCTGAAAGGAGGTTGTAGAGAGGTGGGGGCTGACCTCTTCTCCCTGGTGAAGTGTGATAAAACGAGAGGAAATAGATTCAAGTTATGTCAGGGGAGATTTAGATTGGATATTAGGAAACATTTTTTCACTAAAAGGGTTATTAGACATTGGAATAGGCTGCCCAGGGAGGTGGTGGATTCTCCATCCCTGGAGGTGTTTAAAAAAAGGGTAGATGTGGTGCTTAGGGATGTGGTTTAGAAGTGGTTTTGTCAGGGTAGGTTGATGGTTGGACTTGATGATCTTAAAGGTCCCTTCCAACCTTAGCGATTCTATGTTTCTAACACAAAGGAATTTGAAGCAAAGGCTAAACTAGCTTTGAAAGATTTCTGACAGCCACTCAAAGAGACTTCTTACCACCAGTGGGCAAAATGCAAGATCCCTGCCACAAAGCCGAGAACAAAAAGGTCTTCTGTAGAAGATGCAGGCATGTGGGAGTGCTCTGATTTGTCCAGTGATGGACTCTTAAGACTCTCTTAAATTTTAAATATTACACACATATACATATATATATGCATGTGCACACGTGCACATTTTTCACACTTTTTTTCTTTATGCTCTTCTGACATTCTCTTCTTACCAAATGGTAAGAAATTTTGAAGGGAGAAAGAGGTAATTTTTTTCACTTTGTGTTTAAGGGGAAAATAGCTTAGTTCTTCATATTACTCAGGACCTGATCCAAAGTCAGCTGAAATACAGGGAAGCATAACACAGAAGGATACACCATTTCAGTGAAAAATAAATAGGTTTTTTGTCCATTAGGTAACTTCTTAGTGTCATTTATGAAACAACGTGCTGTACTCAAGCAAGAAATATGATTTTTTGCAGAAAAATTCAAGACTACATTTCCCTGAAAAACTGAACGGATGGACTATTTGGTTAAACTGCCGTCACAAGCATTTACATGGATTTGACTGACAATGAAAAAGGTGTTTTGGTTGTTTTAACACAGAAATGAAGGGATAAGGAAACAAGTCCAAATAAGTGAAGTTGTTCATGCATAAAACACATTAGTATTTCAAATAAATTATTAGCATACCAGTCAACCAGAGGAAGGAAAAGTAACTAGAGTCTCGTTCCAAGTGCTCTAGTGTAGTAAAACGGACCAATACCATATGTAATGAGTAAGACCAGTGCATGCTCTTGGATATAAAAAAAACACAGGCTGGTATATAAATCAATTTTTAATTTTTTTGTCCTATGCTCACCTAACACACAAGTACATTCTACAGAGGAAAGCATTTCATTGATGAACTAGTGGATGAATTGCCAGAATTTGGTCGGATACAGCTACACCGCCCATGATGCAGAATGCAAAGGCAAGGACTGGGAAAATGAAGAACCGCCCACTGTAGGTAAAGATCAAGTGTGAGACCACCTGAGGAACCTGAAGGTGCACAAGTCCATGGGACCTGATGAGATACATCCAGGTGTCCTGAGGGAACTGGCAGATGTAGTCGCTAAGCCACTAGCCATCGTATTTGAGAAGTCGTGGCGGTCTGGTGAGGTTCCTGCCGACTGGAAAAGGGGAAACATAACCCCTATTTTCAAAAAGGGAAAGAAGGAAGACTTACAGGCCAATAAGTCTCACCTCTGTGGCTGGCAAGATCATGGAGCAGATCCTCCTGGAAACTCTGCTGAGGCACATAGGAAACAAGGAGGTGATTGGTGACAGCCAGCATGGCTTCACCAAGGGCAAGTCATGCCTGACAAATTTGGTGGCCTTCTAATGTGCTGTTTGAAGGAGTCATTTTCTGTGAAAGGTTATCAGAAACAAGAAATTTGTTTTCTGCCAAAAAGAAGTTGTAAACAATTTTGAAAACAAGTCATGAAAATATGAAAAATAGGAAACTTAAAGGATTAGGGTTTGAGGACCCAGAGCATCAATTTATTAACCTAATCCCTGAAAAACAGGGATTCAAGGAGAAGTGCTGCTTCTTCCTTTACTTTTGGTAGTTTTTCTTAAACACACAAGCAAACAAACAAAAAGTCTTCTGACAGCATTAGAAGATAAATAGTGACATTCTGTGGACCTTGAATTTTTTTCTTATCTTTAGCTCTGCTCTGAGGATGCTATGAATGATTGTCCTTGCAGGCTTCTGTGGTAAATCAAAGTTGCCCAGCAATGAAAATTCAACCTACAACCCCCTATTTTAGTTCCTAAAAAAAAAAAATCAGTGCAACATTCGTATCAGTCTTTACCTGTTGGATGGTTGGATATTGCTTCCAGAACTTTTCTAGTAAATATCTGATAAATATATTGACTTGTACAGAAAATTATCTGTCAAAATCAGCATATTTTTGATTTTGACAGTCAGATTTTAGGAGCAAATTACAAACCACTGAAAAATTCCTCATTTTAAAAATTAATAAGTAACAACGCTAAAATAAAAAAGGTAGCAGCTAGAATTAAGAGGAACATTTCCTCTCATGTTTACACTAAAGATAAAGTCCTTTCCTCTAACATCCAGGACGCTGAGTATGAACAGCATGCCCTTTGTAATGTAATAAATTAGCTAGTTGCCTGTAATGCTGCTTGGAAGAGTTCAGGTTGCACAGTAACATCATTCCATCACAGTTGCATGGAATCAATTACAATTAAATTAAATAATTAAAATCAATTAAAATCAATTACCATATATACTAAATAATGCTGTAACTCACTTGAAAAGGATAATTATTTGGAAATCTTGATAATGCTTTTTAAACTTGCTACATTTTTGTTAAACGTGATGATTCTGAGCCGGATAATGTATTCATATCCACGTTTTTCCTCTAATCCTATTTCAAACAGGATTTTTATTTCATATTTCTTGTGTTCTATATTAAATCATTGCTCTTTTAATTGAATTTAGATTCTGCTTGAGTTGACACGTAGCTATGCATGTAGTTTCATCTTTTCGTTCTCTCTGTCATAAGATGGCTAATTAAAATTTTTTTAAGAATATTTCATTTAAAATATTGTGCAAAAATCCAAATTGAGTTCAGATAAATGAAGGAAAAATAAACTCTTAATGGTGATTCAGGGGTAATGTGCATTCCTATGATGCACAAAAAAAGGACTGTTTGCCTTAAAAGAATTCATGAAAAGGTGAGATTTAAATGACCAAAGACAGCATAACCTGAATAAAAGGAATACATATGACTTCAGGTAAGAGTTAATTCCAGTGGTACGTGGGAGTTTGCAATTAGGAAAAGTTAAAACTCATCATTTTACTTAAAACTCATTTTATTTAGACAGGTGATGAAGTTGTGGTCAGATGAGTAATTTACTGGGCAAGGAGGGATAGACAGTGCCTTGACTATGAAGTTGTAGTGTCAATGAAATTGATGGAGGAGTTGTTTTTATTGTCTTTATTGTCATTATTTGAATTCATGAATAATCACCCAGCCTAGTATATAAGTGTTTCGCTGTGACGAGTGGCGTTCCTCAGGGGTCGGTACTGGGACCTGTACCGTTCAACATCTTTGTCGTGGACATGGACAGGGGGGTTGAGTGCACCCTCAGCAAGTTTGCCAACGATACCAAGCTGTTTGGTGAGGCAGACACACTGGAGGGGAGGGATGCCATCCAGAGGGACGTGGACAGGTTGGAGAGCTGGGCCCAAGCCAACCTCATGCAGTTCAACAAGGCCAAGTGCAAGGTCCTACATCTGGGTCGCGGCAATCCCAAGCACAAACACAGGCTCGGTGTGGAATGGCTGGAGAGCAGCCCTGAGGAGAAGGACCTGGGTGTGCTGATCGACAAGAAGCTCAACATGAGCCAGCAATGTGCAATCGCAGCCCAAAAGGCCAACCGCATCCTGGGCTGCATCAGAAGCAGTGTGGCCAGCAGGTCAAAGGAGACGATTCTGCCCCTCTACTCCACTGTCGTGAGACCCCACCTGGAGTACTGCATCCAGCTCTGGACTCCCCAACACAAGAAGGACATGGACCTGTTGGAGCACGTCCAGAGGAGGGCCACGAGGATGACTGGAGGGCTGGAGCACCTCTCCTATGAGGAGAGGCTGAGAGAGTTGGGGCTGTTCAGCCTGGAGAAGAGAAGGCTCCAGGGAGATCTTATTGCGGCCTTCCAGTACCTACAGGGGGCCTACAGGAGAGCTGGGGAAGGACTTTTTACTAGGGCGTGTAGTGATAGGACAAGGGGGAATGGCTTTAAACTGGAAGAGGGCAGGTTTAAATTAAACATTAGGAAGAAATTTTTCACTTTGAGGGTGGTAAGGCACTGGAACAGGTTGCCCAGAGTTGTTGAGGCCCCATCCCTAGAGGTGTTTAAGGCCAGGCTGGATGTGGCCTTGGGCAACCTGGTCTAGTGGGTGATGTCCCTGCCTACGGCAGGGGGGTTGGAACTCAATGATCTTCAAGGTCCCTTCCAACCTAAACCATTCTATGATTTTAAGGGTGAAAAATACACACATACAGCAAAACTATTCTCACAAAACCATATGGTATAACAGAATCGTCGGTATTTCTGAGAGTACGGGCAATGAAAATGGATACATTTATTACCTTTACTCGTCTAGCTTGGAATACCACAGGGTGCATACTGAAACCCCTGCTTTATAACAATTCAGTCCTACTTTAAGCCACTTGAAATGAAGGAATGCTGCCAGTGAACAAGTCACTTTCACGAATTCTCCAGCTTATTAGCACTTCTTAAAAACATATATTGAACTTGATGAAATTGTTACACGGCAACCTCTAAGAGCTACAAGTACTGGAATTTTCAGGAAAAAACATGGAAAAGTAAAGAGGGAAGAAATCAGGTTTTAAAGTACAGCTTTTAAAATAGTCAAGAACTATAACAGTTCAGAAGGGAAAACACTTCTACTGTTAGTGGTTTAAGAGCAGTATAATGGAAAAACCACATAGTTAATTAAGAGACCAATTTTTTGTCAACTGAAAGTATTTACCATGGCAAGCAAAATACAGCACTTGATTTTGGAACATATGTGACATACGTGACCATCTCTTAAGTATGTCCAATGATCAGCTGCAGTTGCAGCTACATCGCACTGAAGAGCTAAATGATATCTGATAGCTGAAGTGTGTACTAGTTGAAAGGTATTCATTGCTTCTTCACATTATACTGCAAAATCTGCTTCACTGCCTACAAAAGATGTGTTAATGGCTAAAGAGGACCATGGCTATGTCTACGTTTGACGATACTGCATCAATGTTTTCAGTGACAGCTTTGAAGGAATACATTTATTCTGGAAATACAGCACTTTTAGAGGTATGCACTAAAGTTATTCTCAAGTCCTACACAAAGAACGCTAAGTAATACTATTTTTAACTGGATTCAGATTAGTAGTATTACAGACAAGTGTTTTAACTGCATGAGCAAACTGACAAAACGCATAAGGGCAAACGTTAAGTCCTGTGACCATTTATAGTGCACTTCTTGAGAGAAGCCCAATATAACTAATGCAGAGGATGCAGAAGCTGTGAATTGTCAGCTCTCATAACGGAAGTATTTTTACTCCTAAGGATCACAGCATACATTTTCTAGATGTTTTGCTTGGTTTAATGTACAATTAAGGAGAGAAAGAAATGAGTTCAAACAAGGAGAATGGCAATAATCTTTAAGTCTGGTCAGTGTTTGAATGGCTCAATCACACACTTGCCTGGAAAAAGTTGGTATTGACATATTACCAATTCAATAACCTAGAAGCAAACTGTAGCTCATGTTCTAAAGCACATAAGTTTAGGTCTGAATATTAAATGCTAAATAATTCAATGCACTACTTATTAAATGAAAAGCACAACTTGAAAAAATATTTGAGAGTTGCATATTGGTGAAGACTGCATCAGTACTCATATTTTACATGAAAATACTTTTTTGGTTCGTACTGTTTACTAAAATGATAAATCTATACAACAAAAGTATTGATTCTCTCACTTGTTGATATGCAAAATTAGGTGGTTGTTTGTTTTTTTTTAATTTAAATATGCAGAAATGAAAATGCAGATCTTTTATGCAACCTACACGTGTTAGCACGGAAGGAACCCAATATGGTAATCACTATGAGTTACACGCAGGCTTTGAGTGCTGCAAGGCATGAGACTAAAGGCGGAGCTCTCATCTTTTTCATTATCAGCAGCCATCATACTGAGAATTATTAGTTTCAGAAGACAAGATAAACTTAAATAGATTGATGATATCTTAGCTGGTAAAACATATATTTACAGCATTTCTTAATTTCCACCTTAGTCCTAATGATAAAAGAAAAGCAGATACTGAACAGCTTCTTAAACCCTCCTAGACCTCAACTTCTGAGTCATTAAACTGACTGCTTGAACGCGGTGTAGGACAGGACAACCGAGACAGACTGTGGTCGTTCTGGAACAATGCAAAAATCTTCCGAGAACTGCTTTAGAAATTATTTTTCCATATTTGTGGTAAGTTAATGTGTGACCACACTTCTCATTACAGAAAATACACACATAAATCATCAGCATTAAAGTTCCAACAGTGTAACATATTAATGTAGCCACAAAAAGACTTGTGAAATATATCTATTAAACTTATTTCTACGCTGCATATTATGCTTTATCCAAGACAAAGGAACTAAAACTATCCAGATATATTCCAAATGCTTATTTTCAAGCAAACAGTTCTCAAATCATAAAAAATTTGAAAGCACATCTATTTAAAAAGAGGGTTACTTTATCACTTTCAATCTTATGAAATGTTCCTATGCAATGTTCAAACACGTAAGTATAATATCTAATTTAAAACCCAATACATTTCTGAAATGCACACGATCCAATATTAAACAGTCATGTATATATGAGTTCTAATTTTTGCATTGCTGCAGGTTGATATTACGTTGTTAGTTTTCAATATACGCCATATACCTTTACATATAAGAAACGTTCTCAGAAATTCAAAGTAACATAGCAAAAAGAAATCAAGCTTTCAAGGGTGATCTTGTCAAATTTAAATTTCATCTGTGATTTCACTAAGTTTACTAAAAAGGAATATGTTGACATTCAAGGAAAGCCAGCACATTTACAAAAGCTGAGCTAGATTTTAAAATTTGCATCAATAAATGGAAATAGTATTTAGTCAGTAGCAATAGAAAACTCAAAGTAATGTTGAGAAAATTCATTATGAAGAGCAAATTTATTTATAATTTTACTGAAAAAGTGTTCCAGAGTAATAAAGAAGGAAAATTAATT
Source organism: Charadrius vociferus (assembly GCF_000708025.1). Taxonomy (NCBI): domain Eukaryota; kingdom Metazoa; phylum Chordata; class Aves; order Charadriiformes; family Charadriidae; genus Charadrius; species Charadrius vociferus. The sequence continues at coordinate 1,507,732 of NW_009661371.1, forward strand.
TTACTTTAAAGAATATGAGCTCAGCAGTATGCAAACTGAGTAATGAAATCATGATGTAAGTTGATTTGAAAATATTCACTTTCTATTGAAAATTGTGTATTACAGAGAGAATGAAATTTAAAGACTTTTTCCCCCCCCCCACTCATATAATGTGCTTTAAGACCCACTTCATTCGTATAGTTCCTGAAGCTGTAGCATAAGACCCGTGATAGCTTGTCAGGCTAGGATTGTCTATATATAAACTATATCGCAACCTCCACATAGTAACATGCTATTTTTATTTTCTGTAACAGCAAAAATGTTATCTCCATTACCGAGTTACAAAAGTATTAAAATCGTATTTTAAGAATTCTTACTAAAAATGTTTAAATATTAATTAGTTTAACATCTCTAAATTCTCTACTTTAGTATCCAACAAGTTGCATGTGCAATACAATTCAGAACTGCATTCAATGGATTTTACTCCAAACTATCTACATCGCCTAAAAGAGTGAATAAAAGCAAAATACACATTTATGAATGCAGTTATTTTGTACAGCATTTGTTTTCATCTACATGGTTTACAGCTATAAAAGAATTTCTGGCATGTCCCTTTAAATAAGGAATAGCTAAGACAACAGGTACAGATTTTAATTAAATTAAAGCACAAGAATTATTGAAATAAATGACCCGAGGGCTGCTCTATGGCACCCTGAGTGAATAGATAATACAGATATAAGTATCTCCTCATGGAATGAATGCACCATGACAAAGCACAGAGCTACAAGTCAAGTGATCAAAATTGAGGTTTTAAAGACTTTTACACTTACCCGCCTACGGCAGAAGGGCAGGCCCTGCGCAATGATGCTGATGCTAAATATCTTCATCACAGTTTGGTGTGGTAGAGGTTCTTTGGCACTTTTAAGATCAACAGGAACCAAGCCATGGTTGATGGCAGTTTTCCCAGGTTTGGACATTTTGTCGTTCTTACTTTGTCAAGTCTACTAATATTGCAAGAACATTGCTCAAAACTTTGCTTCTAAAGTTGCATGATTTCTCTTTTTTCTTTCAACAAAACGTTTCAGACTGGTGATTCGCCTCCCCGCAGCCTGCTGCCTTTGTCTCTCAACCTTCTCCTGCCAAGTGTCCTGACCTGTCTGCTGCTCAGTGAAGTGCAAGCTATCCTAGTATAGACAGGAATTAAACTACCAAGGGGCAAGGCAGACTGCTCCTGCCAGTCAAACAGCTGGTGGACCTCCCCTGCAACGTCAGAAGAGCCCTTCTCCAAAAAGGGATCCACAGAGTGAAAAAGAAGAAGAAAATCATGACTGCCAGGAGGTTTGATAGCCACAGCCACTTATGCCTGCGCTTTAAAGGAAGATTTTTTTTTTTAATTATTAATTTTTATTTTTTTTTGAGTTGGCATCATGCTTTCAGAATAAGAATCCAAGGAGATTGCAACCTTCAGACAGTAACAGTGTTACTGCAGGATCAACTCCACCGCTCACTGGGCAGACTACTTCTGTACTTTGAATAAAATTTCACAGCTAGTAACTAAAAAACTGACCCGGACTTTGCTGTTTCTCAACCATCTCCACAAACATAATACATTGCTATGGAAAAAAAAAAAAAAAAAAGAAAAGAAAAAAATTTGGGAAAAAAGGGGAGTCCCCTAAAATGAAGGTATTGACTCAAAACTTGCTCTTTTAATGAAAGTAGAGGCTATCATTGTATTTTCACCTATATTGTGATTTTAAGTTCCTTCCTCATGCACAGGTACCTCAGCCTGCATAGCCCCCCACCTTCCCTGCTGCTGTGGAGGGAGCAGCATCTGGGGGGCTTTGGCTCAAGGGATGCAAAGGTACTGGAACAGTCTTCCCTTTTCTGGTCATCACAGGTTTGGGTACCAGTTTGCTCACGCTGATGGAAAGGAGAACAGCCCTTCCTCTGAGAACAGTGTCCCCCAAACGATGCGGGGAGAGGTCTGCCTGCCCTTAGCAACAAAACTGACTGAGGGCCATGTTTCAGGAAAAAAGTTCTTACTCCACCAAACAAAGCTAGAAAATCAATGTCTTTTACTCAGATTATCTGCAATTAGTTTACTGCCATTTTAAATAATTTCTTGATCAAATTAGCTTTCCTACAATGCCTATAGGTACCCACAATCCCTTTCCCTTCCCTATACTTGGACACGTTTCTTAAAAAAAATAATATTCAAATTCTGAAAACCTTTTTGAGCAAAAGTAAGTAGAAAGAGACAAAAGCCTGTGAAAATGTCTTATGAAATAGCTGATAAAAGATGCAGAAAGCCATCAAAGCCTTTGTATGAACTGAGTCAGTGCAGTACAAAACACAGTGAATACATGACCATCAAGAAATCTTACAAGTCCCTTTATGCACAACCCAGCAAAGATAATTAACTGTATAATTATACAAGGGCAAAAGAGAGAGTGTAGTAATGCTTTAATGCTTGAAGCACAACACTAACTTGACAAAAGACAGCATTAAAATATGCCTATATTAGCATCTCCACTTAGCCCTTTGTTTCCCTTTCAAAAAGCCAAGCTGTAAGCATCTCACTTGCATACAGACGGCCTCCCCTGACTAAACATTGCTTGTCGAATGCTTTTTACAAAAAAAAAACCAACCCAACAAACTATAAAAATCCCTAATGTTTCATTGAGTATATAGATGTTACAGTAAGCATTCACTTATAACAAAGTATCTTTCTCAGACAAACAAGAAATGTCGTATTTCTTTACAGGTGTTGCACATGGAAACGCTGTTATAGAATGCTGGGTAGCAGAGTACTTTCATGCACTGATTTTTTCTTTTTTGGTCTCTTTTCTATCATTCCATTCAAATGCCATTCTAAAGCATATTCAGACATACATTTTCTTCTAAAAGACTCTTTACACTTCCTTCTTTATACTTCATCCTATAAACTCCAAAACACAGTTTACCATTAGTCTGTACTCAACAGCAATAACACATCACAGTTTATAGCTTCATTCTGAATTACTTCATATTTTATACAACAAATATTAGGCTTTCACTTGGCTGGAAGACTTTGAAAAGGTGTCTTGAGCTCTCAGTGTCCCTCAAATAAGAAAAGTTCCCTGAATTGCTCCAAAGAGGGAGAAAGAGAATTACTCCAAAGAGGGAGAAAGAGTAGCCTTTTGTTTCTACTTTGAGTAACTGAAGAACAGAGCCAAAACCCCAAGGAGATCAACTTGCAAATCCCTATATTGATGTATTATTCAAAAATAAGCAACAGACAAAGTTTTCCATTTTTGATATACCAATCGCCATCTCAATCATTCCAACAAAGTTGCAAGTTTACCGAAATATATTTATATTAATATAATGCGAGATTTGAATAGTATGCACATAACATGACAAGATCAGATATGGTATTTCATACAAAGCAAACCTCAGATTTTAGTTTAATAAATACTCAATATTTCATATAATCGCATACAGAAATGTCTCTCTGTGTGTGTATGCACTAGGAGAAACCGATGAAAAACTTTGTTTTAAAAGAGTATTTCATTGTGCAATTGCTGAAAGGAAAATTTCACAGCGTGGCAGGTCACTACTTTAATACCAGCTGTTATTAGCTGATATTAGAGCCTCATTTTACTACTTTACATGCTTACTCCCCCCATTTAAAATACAAAATAAATTAGCTCATAACCAAAGTGCAAGACAAGAACATAACTTGGCCCATTTACACATTTACATACAAGCAGGGAGCAGACAAGACTCAAGTATGGCATTTTCCAAGCATCGCTCACAGCACAAGTCTCCAGTCGCAGGTTATTCTCACACCTCTGAAGAGACAAAATTCTGATTGTCAGCCCTTCTTCTTTTGTCACTTGAGATGAAAGTCCCAAGAGTACACTAGTTTTTCCTCAGGAACTTCGAAACTATTCTAGAATGATTCCACAGGGACACCCTTCTAGCTGAAAAAAAGTATCACATTCACATCCAGTGTAGTCCCCTTTCTAAGTGGACGAAGCCAAAGCAAAATAAGGCGCTTTTTTGTCCCACATTAAATTACAATGCTAGATTTCACACTTTACCATAGCAATTAGGAAAGGTTTCAGTTTTATCTCTGACTATTTTTTCCCCCCTTTTTTATCATCGTCTCCCAGAAAAAAAACACTTGCACTAGCAGATGAGAACTCGTTGGCCCAATTGTATTGCCATGTATCATCACTTCTTTTTAGTCTTAGATTTGCTACACATTACTGACTGTAGGTATTATTGTCTTACAGTAATGTTTAAAGGCCCCAAGCTATGCTGGACAGCTATAAACATTTAATAAGTGAAAGTCCTTAGCCTGAAAATACAACACAATCTAAATTAAGCAATAAGAGGGTGTAACAGGAAGACAAAAATGGAGCGGCTCGGCTATCTTAGAAGTGTCAGGAATATATTGCATATACAAGATATCACTTATTTTTGTATTTATTACACATATAATTCTAAATTAAGCTCTAAATTTAAAGTTTAAAGAGGCACTCTGCTGCTTTTATCTTTAAAAGTGTGTATTTTTTATATCATACGGGGTGAGAACATGTATAAACTTGACAAGTATGAAACTGAAAATTTGAGCTTTAATGCTCTGTAATGTATTTCTCTAACATCTGGTTTCTAAATAAAGTGGGGCTGATTTCCAATGATGCTCTTTTTAAGTGCCTGCCTGTCATTTTAATCAGAAGATCATGTCTGAAATCAGATCACTTTATTTAGATGCATACAAGTGCCCGAAAACTTGGGTTTGAAGATACTAGTTTGAGATTGTCATGGACTATTAACTGTAAACTTAAGAATCCAGAAAACTCCTCTTTCTTTTTGGCCGGTCCAATGAAGAGACATCTTTGTAAAATGTAAGCATGTAGTAAGCAGCAATAATTTTTATACCTTCAGAGTAATTCAGTGTGATCCTGTAACAGAGCTTTTTAGGAGCTGTTTACCAAAAAGCAAATGTCACAAAATTAACTAGCTCATTCAGTAGACTTAACTCAGAAAGGCCATAGATTTAAGATACAGATCTTAGAATTCATCCCAACAACAAAAACCAGCTTACTCAAACTTTACAGAATCTTCTCCTAGAGCTGACAATCGTTTTGCATAGTAATGTTACCAGAAAAAAATAAACAAACTCATGAAATTTTAATATGGTGATAGAACAGTACAAGACCTAGAGAGACCTAAATAAAGTAAGTGCAAGTGTAGAAAGATTAAAATGCAGAAAGCAGAATCCCGGACAGTTTTTCCACAGTTCTTAACATGGGTGGTGAACAGCTGCCCTCAAACGGATAAAGCAGAGCACTGCAATATTTAAGAGTCACCTTCTCAAGTAATAATAGTAGCATAATAATCCTATGAATATATTTGATAATATACTTCCTAAATAACATTTTTAGTAAGCTCTGCGTAGCCATAGCATACAGAATGGACTACAACTTACCTTATACACAAACCTTATTGCTCCCTTGACATTCATGCTGGTCCCTGCCCATGTGTAGATGGGGCGAGAACCATTTTCTCAGCAAAGCAAGACAGTCTATACTACACCAGTAACTACTTTTATATAGTGACTGTGGTCTCAAGTTTCTTTATGTGAGGGATTTCTGATACCAGTATACCAATAGCTCCCAAATGGTACCTTGCACATTAGCCTGCTTTGTACAGGCAAACAAATAAGCTGTATAGAAAAGAGGCACTGCTGTACAAAACTAACCGCAACTATATTAGTGGTGCTGCACAGAAAAAAAAGATTGCTCTAAAGAATCTCTATCATATCCAAGTTTACCCAATACAAAAATCTGCATGTGTAAGAAACATAATGACCCAGACCCCCGAAGAGGGTATGGAGGAAATCAATGGAGAGGATCATTTTGATCTCACAAGAACAGAATTTCCTAAAAAATGTACACTCGAGTAGGGCACAAAAGAGGCAAAACTACTCATAAAACATGCAGACTGGTGGCTTTCTCTGTACTTCACAGGAAAAAAAACACCCAAGTGTAGACCTGTGGTATCACAAGCAACAGAAAAAAGGAAGCCTGGCTCCAGGTGAGATTGTCATGCCAGTTTGAATTGTGCTTGAATTACACTACGGCTTCTCCAAGGCCTTACAGTCCCAAAACACCAGGGGAGCTACATGGAAAAGTCATTCTGAACAGTCCCGCCACAGCAAAGCTTTATTTCAGGCTTATGCCTTACGATGAGTTTTGACAAATAAATGGCTTCTATGGCATAAAGGAACAAACATCAACTGAACCTGTTTACATGATCAGAGCAAAACCTAATTCCACAAGGACTCAATGATGTCTAACCAGGTGACAGTCACCCCATAGACTTCTTCCTCAGCAGACGCATTAATAAGACTCTCCCTTTCCTACCCACCCTCTAGTTACCTTTAAAACTTGTGTAATCTTAATATCTCTCTGTCAAATTGGTGAAAATTAGTCAAGAGATGCATAAACTCTGGAAAGGAAGAAAGACAATGACAGGCAGATGTCTCAAACTGCACAAGCTTTGTTTTCTTTGGTAACAAAGCTTAATAACATAGTGAAGAAGAATCTAGATTTTCTTCACTCTGACTCACTCAGATTATACTTCCTGGTTGTAATTCTGGCTCTGGAATCATTTTGAAGCACAGCCATTACTGTGGTGAAAGAGGCTGGTGTCTAATACACAAAAGCTAGTTTAAAATTTTTGCCATGAGCCATGAAAGGGCAAGAAAGAGATATGCGTTTCGCAGCTGCTGGTGGAAGACGGTACAACTTCTATAGAATCAGGTACAACTTATATAGAATCATAGAATGGTTTAGGTTGGAAGGGACCTTGAAGATCATCTAGTTCCACCCCCCGGCCATGGGCAGGGACACCTTCCACTAGACCAGGTTGCTCAAAGCCCCATCCAGCCTGGCCTTGAACACTTCCAGGGATGGGGCCTCAACAACCCCTCTGGGCAACCTGTTCCCAGGATGGGAACTTCTCTGGACACACCTGTTTAACAGGTATGACACTCCCATACTGATAAAAAGGTTCAAACAAATGTAGATAAGTATGATGGTAAAGCTGCTGTCTGGCAAAATACTTCGCGCTCCACAAGATAGCATTCCCCAGAAATCCACTAGTACAGGCCAAGGAAGATATGAAATACCAGGTATATCAGTAAAGGGGAACTCATCAGGTAAACATACCTAGTAGACATTTTTCATGCTTATGTGCATGCTTATATCTGTTTAAGCATCCTGGTATCCAAGCGTGAGGGCATGGAGTCATGTAATCATACTCAAATTTGACAAACTGTGTTTAATACTCATGTATGGCAGGTAACTGCACTAGCCTTGCCTGCTGGGGAACCCAAGCAGTAGGCCAGACGAAACCAATAGCAAGGGTTCACTAGTTTCAGTTTTTAACGGCAAACACCAATGCAAGTAAGTTTGAATGACTGTCAGCAAAAAAATAACAGATCTCCATTGGATTTGTTCGATCCCAGAGCTGATCCTCTTTGGCCCTGAAATGAGACAAACAGGTCAGCTGGAGATTCTAGTAGCAAAAGGAGAATGGTAGCACCTCCCCCTCCGGGCTCTAGCCATCTGATTCCAAACTCTTCCTTAAACTGGCTGTAGAACTTGTCAGGTTTGTGAGCTCTGAAATGACTCCAGTAAGAGACCTGAAAATCCTCAATTTTCACTGCTGCCGGGTTATTTTTCCACTAGGTTAGAGAATGTAAACAGCTCACAAAGCAGCCAGATGCATGATGAGACAAACATAAGACAAACGGCAAAAGTGTTTGGAAGTGGAAGGTAGTCAAGATCACCTCTCTTTCTCCATGGATCCCTTCGCATGCAATACTGGTCCCAAAGAGACAACAATGATAAAAGCTTCCTGGGAATCTCAACAAATATAGAATTTCATCTCAAAAGAAAGGGAAGGGAACATGCGGGAACATGCAGCTATAGGCGTGGGATCTGCCCTCAGTCATAACAGTACTAGTGCAAAAGAGCATTTGACAGATTACAAGGGACTGTTTGCACAAACAAACACTTAATGTAACCTTACAAAAAGTTAATGAAAGAAATACATAGACTGTCTAGTAAACTGCATATTGGCAAGACTATATACTATCAATACTAATGACGCTATCCTATCATTAAAACATATACTTAACCATGCACATTTTAAGAAAGTAATTCCTACCACAATTAGACATCCCTGTAAATGCATATAATCAGTTGTAACCAGAGGCCTATATAATTTGGTTGTACTCCACAAGCCTCCTAACTTTATTTACTGTACTATATTGTCTTGTTGTCATTGTCACTGTTTTTAAAAAAATAATAATCTTTAAAGCATGTGTCTTCATTTCTTCACTAAACATTTCAGAAAATATTCCAGGTATGTAACAGAAATCCAGCTGCATCATCTTGCATCTTACAAATATTCCAGACATGTCTGCCCAGTCCTCATTGGCTATAATGTGACTTGTTGGATAAGCAAGTTTAACTCTTTGGTCTAGTCAGAGTTGTACCAGCTGTTAAAAAGAATTGCTACAGCTGCTCTGCAGGAATTTATTTGCTGACCATTATTTATGCTGTTGTTGCACCTTTAAATAAAGCTGAGACAAGAATTAAGAACTACAACAACAGGTAGAGAAGTCATGCAATATTTAACACTGGATTAAAATGCAAGTCAAATTCCTAACTGAGGATAAGCTGGGGGAAGGGAAAGCAGGTGGTTTTATTAGCAAGGAGGCTGCTTTTATGAAAAAGGAAGATAGGAAACTGAAAAATTAGTTTTCCGTACGTAATTCAGCTTTTCTTATCACTGTATCACTCTTCCATGTAAAGTGCAAGAGTTCCAATGAGAAATTCTCTCCTTATATACATGCACGCACAAAATATACACAAGGCAGTACCAAAATATTTAAAACATGATTATCAGTTTCTGAATAGTGTCCAAAAAGCGCTGCCAAAAATTAGTTTTGGACTTAGAATTTCCTTCCTTTCTATGTACTAAATGGGCAAAGGAATAATCCCCAAAACATCAGAAAGGTGTTAAAAATATTTCTGCCACCCGACACACCTAAAAAATATTTTTTCTTCTGTAGTAAAAAATTCTGTCCAGATACTGTTTATTCAGCATTAAAAAAATTCCTCTTATATGAAGCCTGACAACAGTAACACTCTTCGTATTAGCTATATTATCTACTGTCAAAGTAAAAGGTTGAACAATGCAAAGTGTTACATTTTGTATGTTTGAAACAGTATAGATATCAAGTTCTATTTTGATACAAGATTGTGTTTTTCTTACTAGAACTGTAAAATGCACATAAATCTAACAAATGCAACAACTGATTGTTATACAGGCATTCATTTGATAGCACCAAATTAAGCTATATAATCCTTTTCAGCTGGTTAACAGCATACTGCAAAGGGGTGTGAGGCTATTTATAAAGCTCAAGATATGCGAAGTAAAGAATGCCTAAGACTACAGAAAAATTAAGTAGTCTGTGGAAGGGCTGGCACTCTTGGTTGGTATGGTTGCCACCTCAATCTTTTATTTATCTTCTTTCCTTTTTTTCCACACCCCCCCCCTTTTTTTTTTTTTCCCCCTTTTCAGAGGAAGGGGAAGCCTTGCCTGTATTTTTATTTAACACTGGCTTTCTCCAATTTGTTCAAATATCACTTACTACTTGAAATGCTTGTAAGTATTTAATAGAAATTGACTTTTTACATATGGACAACCAAATCCAGCTTTGAGTTTACTGGCTGTCTGATACTCTGACTTCAAACGCTACCAGCAAAGTAGTGCAGCACAGCAGTACCAAAGTCTGACTGGCACAACGGAAGAAGAGTTTCGACAGTCTGTCCTCCAAAAGAGACATGCATGCACGCATGTAAACACAGCGTTTAGCATACTTGCTGTAGGACATGTAATGCTAGTGGTTTATACCAAAGCCAAAATTGTGCAGGTGGGTGAACGCTTCAGGGTAATAATTGAAAGTGTCCTTGCTTTGGATGAAGTCCAGCTTAAAGAGAAGGAACATCATCATTACATTTGGCAAGAACAAGGGATCCGTAATGAATGATGTTAAGTCCCATTTCTTCCATTTAGGTGTGTCACTTCCAGTTTCTTAATTTCATTTTTATTTATTCATTTTAATCAAGTGAATTATTTTCTGTGTGCTTTAGAAAAATCTGACCAAGGGATCAGAACTGAAGGACTTAAACGACATCAGTAAAAAAAGTATTCATTATTTGTTGTTCTTTAAATTTTATTTTGATTTTTATTTTTTTTTTAAGTACTCAGTATATTTGGGTCAATAATGATTACGGTAGCTGCCGTCCTTAAGGGACACTCCATAATTTAAGTGAGAAGAAGAAAGGGTCACCTGGCCACTTGCAAACACAGAAAACCAGTGGCTGAATGGCATAAGAATATGAATGTGATTTGCACTTACAGGAAGAGTTGCTCTTACTTAAAAGTAGTAATGACTTCTGATGATGAATAAGGTGGAATTTATCCCTGCTGGCAATCTGTGGTGGCGATCAGTGCATTTTCCACTTCAGCAGAGGCACCAGGGATTGAACAAATGTATTAAAATTTAATAAGCATTAACAGAGTAATATTTCATGACACAGCTGAAAAGCATAGCCGCTGTCTCACGGCATTGAATTACACTAAATATTACTAAAATTAATTATTTACTCTTTTCATATTATGCAATATACGGTCAGGTAGTAAAGTCAGTAGAAAACATCAGCTTCTAGAAAGAACATGCATAAAAAGAAGTAAGGTTCTGTAAAGAAGTAATTGGTTCAGACCAACTTGACTTGGGATAGAAATCTTTGTAGTTCCTTAGTAACTGTGTCCTTCTCAGATCCTCTCCCTCTTCTCAATTCTTATTACAAACTAAAGAAAGAAGAGGAGAAACGATAATTAAGAGCAGAGAGAAGGAAGAACAGAAGAGATGCCTGACAGCAGTATCTTCCACTTGTATTTCAGTGCTTATTCTAGAGACACTCATCTATGCACAAGAATCTTTAAAACCTCAATACCAATTAACTATATGTAATATTAAATCAGACGTTGTACTATACAGAGTCAATGCAAACAAAGTTTTATAGAGACTTTTTTTAACATAAAGCACATTTTAGAGTAATTGTGTAAAGTCTTGAACTTTTTTGGCAAGGAGAGAATGAGCCGAAATCTAGCAAAATTTGCCTAAAGTTGAAGTTTAGACAGTATTCTTATGAACTGCACTACAGACAAGAAGGGAGAAGATGCTTGCAACAAACAGAACAGTTTGTAGAAACACTGGTTCTAGGCTTTACGTGGATTTTTCTAATAGAAATTTCACCAATAAAGGAAACCGGAAAACATTCACATGCAACATGAACAAACCATAAGGGCAGATGAATAAATCTACAAAAAATGCACATTATATCATTGCAACACAAGCATAGCTTCATGCGCAGATCACCATATACTACCAATGAAAAACAGTTCATGTGTCAAAAATCATCCTTTCTCAATAGACATTAGAAGCTGGCTGTTCAAACATTCTGCTGAGATAGTTTGGAAATTTTAGTTTTAGGCACTCTGCCTGCTCAGAAATTATTAAACTACCATAGAAATTGACATTGTCTAGTTTGCCTCCTTATACTCAAGAATTTGTAAAGATATGTAAATTACTTTACTGTGCACAGTTTGCTGAATAGTAACACGTTCTGCAGATAATGAAAAGTCTCCTACAGAAATAAAGGATGTACTGCTATTTTGCAGATTACAGCGAGTGAGAAATGCATCAGGAAAAAATGTTAGTCCCGCAGCAGCTGTTAAACGTAATTCTGGTCCTCATATCACCTTCTGTCCCTCTGCCTCTCTAAGCCAATTTCAGATCTCATAATTTTTAAGTATAAAACAACAGTGAATACAAGAAATGTACTGATAATAACTTGTATTTTCAAACACACACTTCAAATTCATAGCCAAAAGAATATTTAACAGCTTCCATTTGGGAGGAGCGGGTGTCAGCAAAACAGAAAACTAACTCACCAGCAAAAGTTTTACTTTCTTCACACTTCGATTCACCATTTGCATCAAGTTTCATAACCAGTAATATCACCTGCAGTTAAGCCCCAAAAGGTGAAGCAGCTTAAAATTGACACTCAGAGCAACAGCATCCACTGATAAAATGCTCAGTAAATACAGCTGTATCACTACAGGCTGGAGATATTTGGGCTAACGATCACATCAGGCAACAGCACCTGCTACATAGTCAAGAACAACATAAGGAACAAATGGCATATTTTAGTGGGGCAGAGCTCCCAAATGTATTTGTTACACAAGCCATGTATCCCAACAGAGTAAGCATACTGAAAGTATTCTCAAACACATTATCATGTTTTCTATTTCATTATGTTATTGCCATATAATTGGCGAGTTGAAATGGTATTACTTTAATTCTTCTTTCCTTTTTTTTTTTTTTTAAAAAAAGGCTTTTTTTTTTGAGAACAAAGATGCAGAGCAAAAACCATGTAGCTGCCTAAACAGACACTGATTTCAAACCACAACACTGTGAAAAAGTGTGCAACTACAAGACACTGCTTCAACTAGTTATCCTGAAGGTATCAATTTAATCTCTTCTAGAAAAAGTAAACTGATACGGCAGTTTGAGTACTACAGGCAAGTTCCTTTCCAGTATTTACCTTTAAGGAGCTCTGCATAGGCCAAGCAACTAAAAGACAATTTAAGCCAGTACAACCTTGTGGCAACGCATCAATTCTGATCAAGTCTAAACCAAGAGGCTGTTTCCCTGTCCGCCCCGCCACCTCCATCCCGAAATCCTGCTGGCATCTTTTCAGCGTTAGGGAACTGACGGAAATACACCTATGAACAATCAACATGGTTACAAAAGAATTAGACGCATGATCATGAGAAACAACTGGACATGACTGGTAAGAACCACCATGAAATAAAGAAGGCATACACGCCAAGATGCAGGCTTCACTGCAAAGACGGTGCAATTGTACGTTGTCAGATACCTCTACAGACAAATCCAGCACAATCGAAAGCTCTGTAGTTTATTTTCCAGTGTGGCTAGTTGAGGTAAATCCCTTGACTGGAGTTGAAAGACTGACCTCGATTTATTGGCACAGAAGTAGAAAATTGCTTGTGCCTAACGCAGCTAGGTCATTAGTCTAGTAAGCAATCTTTGTAACCTGCAACTAAATGAGAAACTAAATCAGCACTACCTCCTTCCACATCAAAAAACATGCACCTCTCTGTAATAAGGGGCGAGGGGGGTGGGAGGGGGGGGAGGGCCAATGTAGTAAAATCTACTTTTTAAATACAATCTTATAGTCAAAACTAGGATCCAAACTCTCAGCACTAATGTTTTCTGTTAAACTACTTTTCTTCCATCCCAGGCACTGAGATTCTTGACTTTCTATACACAAATACTTCACAAATTATACGTTAGCACTGTCACTTAATTCTGTAGTAATATTTGTAGAAATCATACTGAAAAGAGGTAAGACAACCTTCATCAAGGGAAAAAACCCCAGAAATTATAGAAGAAATTCCTGTCCTTAAACTGCAAGTGACATTTTAACATAACAGTTAAATTTAATTACTAGCTATTTCAAGAACTTTGCATGAGAAAGCTGAACTAGATAGCCAAGTTCTTAGATAAGCCACCAACTGTGTCAGGGATAACCCCATTACTACAAGTAGAGCCCACATATCAATCAGCAAGCTTCATGATGTGCTTACAGAGTAGGGAAAATTAGCAGAGCAGCAATTATTTAACAGCAGTTTTACCTGCACATGAAGGCGTAGGAGCAATTCTACTTACAAAAGGTGAAAGTACAGCAAAACGGTTTGAAAGCCGCGGGCAGCAAATGACGCCATTACTTAACACAGTCAAGTAAAAGCAGAGCAAGCCAGAAGTACTTTTCAAAAGTCTTGGTATTTGCAGTAAAGAAGCATGCTGCAGGTTAGTGCAGATGGGGAAGATGTGCTATCTACACAGAAACTGAGAATCTGCATTCCTTCCATGGATACTTTAATATTCAACAAACTACATCTTAATGACAGTTGCATAACCTTTCCAAATGCTCCTGCATGCTTGGAATCATTAGCAACTAAACTGGGTAGTATATAAATGAGAAAGAAGTCAAAGGTTAAAAGTGTTGATTGATACTAATCTCAGAGTATGAATATTTCTAGTATTATTACAGTCCAATATAAAAATAAGGTTCTGTATCAGAAGAGTAAAAAAAAAAAATAAATATTAAGACAGGAAAACTTGCTCCAAGAAACATAATCTTTCATGGTAATGCAAAAGTAATTCTGACTGGCAGTTGTAAAGACCATTTATTGTTTATCCCAAGTAATTTACTTATTTAACTCATTGTATTTTAGTGCTGTAGTTCAGAATAACCAAGAGGAAAAAATTTGCCAGCTCCTAAGCTTTTAAAGAGAGAGATGTGAAGAAGGTTTAATTAAAAAGGAGAATTCCAGAGAGAAGCAAAAGGGGAAAAAAAAAAAAAATATATTGCCAATGTATTTTTATTATTTTATTTTTATTTTTTTTTTACAATCAGAGCAATGGCTAACACATAGTCTTCTTCACACAGCTTTAGCTGAATTATTACTTAGTTTAAAAACTCCTTAAAGCATTAACTGTTACACAACTCAGGAGATGAAAGGCCCGAAGAATCTACACGTCCTATGCGTGATCTCTGTAAAAAATAAAGATGAAAAAAAGAGTCTTTTTGTAGTATAAAGTTTTTCCTCTTTCTCCTGTGCACTCAGAGCAGAGAGCTATACATTGCATTCTTATCACACAAGCCACCTGAAAATGTTTAAAACTTATTTTTAAAGGAAATATTCCTACATCATTTCACATACTGGAAACAGATTTCTTCACAAATGAAAAATATTGAGTCCTTCTGTTCCAGCTGTATTTATTCCCTAGACTTAAAAAACATGCTTCAAGTTTTTAGCTGCAAGAGCAGGAAAAAACTTTGCGAAGGAACACTGCACAAGCCTCTGCAGGGCTGCAGCAAAGCAATAGCAGCCCCCTCTGCTGCTCAGAAAAGGAGAAAAATATTAACACACACTGCTACAAAACCACCACCCCACCTATACACAGTATTCCAACCTTCTCTCAATTGAGTGTACTGTACACAAAACAAAAAACCTGCTTCCAGGGATCAGCGTTTCTCTAATCAACCTTTATTTCCCCCTATCCCTACAAAGCTTTTCAGTCTATTAACATTCTGACAATAACTGCAGACTTTCACAGAGGAGTCCCTTTTCACTTCACATACGCACAAACTGCCCAGTGCAATCTTAAGTTTTCTTTAGTTTTAAAAGTTAATGTTATACTTCCATACAAAGCCAAAAATCATTGAATTATAAATCCTTTATATCCTTGTGGCTCTACATACTTGCTTGGACCAAGCACCTCACAGTAACAAATTCTGGCGCAGTCTGCGCTATTTGAGAGCTCAAAGCTACGTACATGAGCACGACTTTAGATTTGTTTCAGAACTTGAGATGGGTATTTCAGTTCCAAGGGACAGGTCTTCCTCTGGTGCATCCTGTTCTAGCTCCACTGAAGCCAACCCAGCTTATTTGTTCTGTCTCTCCCCTCTCCACTCTCCAGGGTCAACGAACAACCAAGAAAAGGCACTCTTGGAACAGCACCATTACTTACACACGCACGCCCAGTGACTTACAGCCAAACAGACAGTATGGTACCCAGAATCAGAGGATGCTGCAATCAAAATATACCATTTTTACAAGAAAATTAAGCTGCTTCTCAGCCTTTACCATTGTTCCATGTAATATATGTTATATATGAAAGGATCTATTAAAAAGAAGATAATCTTATTAACTTCAGTAAAGAAGCAAATGCTCAAATACGACAACTGCTGAAGGGGTATCAAACTGTTTTTTGTGGTTGTAAATCCAACTGTACAGGAATTTTTCATCTTCATTTTACCTAATCTGTTTTCTGGTTCTTAGGAAGCTCTGGTTAACCAACAAAGCAATTACCATGACAGCCCACAATCCTGCAACAAGCAAACCTGCATTTGGAGAGGACACTAACTCAGAAATTTAGCGGAGGGAATGTGTTTCCTGAAACCCAGAAGAAGAAAAGCAGCCACATATCAGCTAACAATCCTCCTGCTCTACCCGCTCACTTGGATTTTAAAATTCAGGTCCCTACAGAATACATGAAAATACTTTTAGTGCCTTCTGATGTATTCTCCCCTCAAAACAAAATCTGTGGAGAAATATGAAATGGCTCCTGGAAGCACACCTCAAATGGGAGGTTGTAGTATGAAAAGAAGCTACTTGAAAATTCAAGATGGTATCTGCCTAAAGTAAGAGACATACTTTAAAGATGAAAGAGGGCTGCTATTTGCCTGTCTCCCAGGTGCTGAAGAAGTTTTTGCCATGGACACAGTAAATTGCATCTTCTAGTTTCTGTATAATCTTCAGCTTGTTTTGTGCTTTTCCCAGAGACCAACTTCGAGCATGCAAGCAGGAGTAAGAAAGGAAACATGCCTTGATACCACAATTTCACCTAGAGCACGTATGTATCTGCCTCTGGAAATCTCACACTTGCTAGTCTGATATGAAGTAGTTACTTTGCCTAATCATAAAAAACTGTGACAGTATTTGCTGGAATGAACGCAGCTAACACTTCTCAGGAATTCATGGGTTTAATTTTTTTTTTTGTTTTTAGCATGATTGTTTTCTAACTGAGGTGGCTTCAACGTTAGATGCATTCAATATTAAAAGTATTGTGTAATGTAGAATTTTAGATAAAGAAAAATGAATAGAACAAAGTTAAATTCATGGTAGCTTGGGCAGAAGCGAACGTGACTTCCCCCTCCTTCTACAAAATACGTCAAATCCAAACCAAAGCAGAATGAGCCTGTAAATTATTTTATGTGTTTAGAAACAATTTCTAAGATAATCAAGAAGCCAATATTCCTACAAATAAGAAAAGTTCACAGCAGTTAAAGAAAACCAAGTCGTCTTGATGGAAACTGAAAGCCTCAATTAAAACCAAAAGATTTAAGTACATTGAAGATGACAGCCATCAATATTTAAAAACTACAAAACTGGGAGTTGCAGCTACAGCTAAGCAAACAAAAAAAAGGAATGAGTTAAAGATTATATACATTATGATCAAAATAATTTTAAAGAATTAGAACAATCAAAATATTTCCGAAATCTCAAATACATCTAACAATACTTTAAAAAAAAAAAAAAAAAAAAAAAATCGAAAAGGAAACAGAGTACAACCTGGATAACCATAGGCTGAAAGCCAGGTGTCAGTCCAAGATAAAATAATGCAATGGTTGACATGGAACAGGATTAACAGCATTGATGCCAATTTTTCCAGAAAAACATGCCGGTTATTCACTTAGGTCATAAACACCAGTTTTGATAAAGATAAAATATTGCTGGCATGATACATTGGTTAATACTACGATTTCAAGAGTATAAACGCAGGTAGATAGACAATTTAAATCTAAAATAAGCAAGAAAGTTAATTTACATGAGCTATTTCCCAGTGACAGTGACTACCAGTAATAAGTTCTTGTCCTTGCAGTGCTACAGAATCCCACATGTACTGAGAGATAAAAGCATTTAAGGGCAGTTGCTATGAAATATGTGATGCACTGTAAATGTGTTTGTTTGCTTATGCTGTGGCTAACTGTTACACGTCTATTCCCAAGGAACTCAAGAAATACAAAGTCATCACAGAGGACTGGAAATGGATGCCATAAATATGACGCAATCAGTGAAGAATCAGCATCAAGAGCATATTCCTGTAAAAGCCCTGCACATATTATTTACTTTGCCTTCCTGTGCTATTTTATATTTTTATAACAGACATGACAACATTTGATAGGAGACAGATCAACTCCAGTAAAAATTAACAAATAGTAAAGGATCTAATGAGGAACACTGGATGTGAGAAAACTAGAGTCACTTCAATACAACCAAGTGTCAATTCTTATCTCTAGGTAGAAAGGACACAGGCCATACTTAGAGAACAGAAGGCTCTCTGAAGGCGGCTTGCATCATGTTAGACAAATCAGTCGAGTGTGAAATCCCAATGCAGTGCTGCAGTCAAAAGTGTTAACGGAATCAGTTGTTATATAAACAGGTAAATATATAGCATGAGCAAATGTTAATTGTCATTGGCACAGTTGCTACTGGAGTTTTTATCTCAGTTCCAATATCTACGATTCAAGATGGATGTTCAAAAATCAGAGACAGCCTTCAGGGAAGTATCATAGCAAGAACAAAAAAAATAGAAAAATATACCAAATGGACACAGTCGTTGTTATTTACATTTAAGAGACCTTTCAGGGGTGAACTGGATTGCTTTATGTATGTGAAAAAAGACCCCTGTTGTTAAACAGCTCTTCAGCACAAGACAAAAAAAATAAATTGTAATGGTCAAAAAAAAGACAGATAACAGGAAGGCGGCAGAGTAGAGTAAAGGTATAGAAGTTTAGACACTGATGATAACTAACAAATTATTACCCTAAGCTTGAGATAGACTTGCCTTGCTGGACTGTTTTCCTGTTTTCAAACAGTGAATTTTTTCTAAAAATATGCTTTAGCTTGTGCAGAAGTCAATACAGAGCAGCCTAACATTTTACGGAGGAAATTGTAAGAGGTAACCACAAGGACTCTTACAGATTCCTGGCTGTTGCAGGTAAATGCAATGAAGACTCTTCTAAACTACCAGCCTTCTCATTTCAAGCACACATGCCCTTCAGTCATAACATTTTCACAACATTATGGCAACAATTATCTCAGTTATTTGCATGGAGCAATAGTATGAGGCAAATATTTATATATGACTTTATATATCTATTATATAAACATTATCTAAAAGATGAAAATATATATATAATGTATTTCTATACAAATATGAGTTTTATGCTTCTGGTGAAATTTATCAGGTAGAACACAGCGAGCTTGCTGCTGTCAAGTGGAAGTGGAAGTCCAGGTGACAGGCGGCAAACGCAAGCAGGATACACGGTGGTGTTACGTGAGAACCTTGCCATTTCCATCCTTAACCGCACAGGATCCCACAGGCCAATCAGCAAAAAAATAAAAGTCAGATTAGAAAGAGACTTTATTCAGTAGTTTATGAGGAAAGGAATAAAAAGTAGAAGGAAAAAGAGATATCAAAAAGTTGATATGAGCTACACGATGACACCTATGGAAGTAGCAGTTGCTGTTTATTCAGTCTCACTGTTATCTCTTAGTATTTGGTAGCAATGAAAACTGCGTGTTGCCAATATGGCTACATACAACCAGACCAAACTAGCAACTGTGTTGGATCAGGATTGTATGCTTCCGAGGAGCCAGACACACAAACAGTAAGCAGCAGATTCAGCTATCACAGACGATGCTGGTGGTGCAAAGCAAGTTTCGGAGTACAGCATATAGCAAGGGAGCAGGTAATTCAGCCAGAGTTATGAGAGAACTGTACTAGACTACAAATGCTGAGAAGCTCAAATAAGTCGATCAGGTTCAAGTCTCCTAGGATGAGTCTGTCTTCAACAGGTAGAACCAGAAACCACTTGTAAGTACAGCTGATGAGTCTACAAACACTCCTTTTTCCTTCTCAAAAGCAGCATGTTAATTAGTTGTGTTTATTTTCACTCTGCTAATTCATCCATGCTCCAGCACAGCTTATTTCTACAACATTTCTTAATATAGAATGTGTTCCTATGGTTAAATGTTGGTTTATTAATGAATTGGTAACCATTAATGTTGCATTATGTCAGTCTTACTATGTCACCATGACCTAGAGCAGCGCCAGCTCAAGCAGCTTTCTAACCTGTGTTGATCCTTCGGGTACACAAGTCAAAACTACCTAAAATAGAGTTGCACCATGAATCAAGAACAATTTCCAAAGAAGGTTCGCTATGTAGCTCCCTAACAGTTCTTGCAGGAGCACAGCCTGGGGACAGAGCACAGATGCAAATGGCCAGCAGTGCACAGAAACAATACGCCAAGCAACTATCAGACCACACAGAAATTGTGCATCTATCTAAAAAAATCTTTCAGACAACTTCCTTCAGGCTAAACCAGTTTGTTTCAGTTTACGTCATATATACCTTAAAAAAAAAAGAAAGAAAAAAAACCTGCATTCATTATTGGAGTTGATAAAAAAAGCTTCAGGACTGACCACTGAAAACAATGCTCTGCTCTGTCTGTCTGTAATTTGAGTATGGTTATTTACAAAGCACTTTAAAAGTCTCCAATTCAGAGACTTAAAAAAAATATATTTTTGAGTGTAAGTATTTCCCACATTAAATATTCAAGTCCATTCTGGATGCAAGTTGTTACACAATACTCTAAGTCATACTAAACCCGGGAAAACCTAAGCACTGGAATAAAAACCAAGAATTTGAGTTGTAAAAGCCAATTGAATGACATAAAATATGGCAATATTTCACTCCAAATTAGGAAGAATACAGTTCAGTACCCTGAGCAGTAGAATTATGAAAACTATATAATTTACTAAAAACTCATGTGAAAACATTATGAATTTTTGAAAATATCAAAGATGTTACTTGAGATACTTTAAACACACAAGTGAATTACTTATCACTGTTACCAAAAACATTGCTGCAGCTTCCAGAAGCAAATGTTCATCCTGTTTACCTGTTCTGGTGCATCTTCAAGACTGATTCTCCATCTCTATACATTTATGTTCATATTCAAACACATAGGGAATCCTGTTATGTTAATTGACTTTTGGGGAGTTGTGTTTTGTTTTACATCAAGTTGTTGGGGGTTTTTTTGAAGTACATTGCAAAAATTTGAGGGGGTATTGTAATTTTGTTTTTTGAAAGGTGAGAGGAGGCTAGGTGTTCTATAACCAATTAATGATTAAGAAAAAGAAATTGGTACATAGGCTTAGGAACAACATTATTGCACAAGAAGCCTTGCCTGCTCCTCTTTTTTATTAGTCAGTATCACTGCTTTCATTATTCTTTCAGTTTTTGCTGCTGCTAAGAGTTAACAGAATTCCTATTTCCTGAAGAATTTGGAAAAGATGGTGACCTACTAATGTACACTGGAGTTATTACTCCAAAAACTTTTTTTTGTTCTAAAATATTAGGTGATATAAGTAACAATAAAAATATGAATATTTATTTATAAATTCTTACTACAAATCAGAAGTTCCCAACAATCATTGCAAACAATTTACAAGGTGCTCACAAGCAGGATACCATACGACATTCTGTAATGACTTTGTAACTGAGTAACTGGCTAACACACTTTTTTTAACCTGCATTTTGTCACTGAACTCACTATAACCTGGCCAGAAGGAAGAACTTTCTGTTTCTGTAATATTCCACCCATTTTTTCATTACAATGTTTTCATCTCAATGAACCAGATATTCTCAGAGAACACCACATATGCACAATCGCTTACCGTCCTTCTTGCCTGCTTTGAGAAGGAAAATATAAATAACGCCAGAAGCATCTTATTAAGTGCATGAGTTAGCATGTAAAAATACTTATAAAGAAGCACCTTGATCTTTTGAACATAGTCATCAGAGCTCTATTCCTTAAAATATATAGGAGTATTTTCTCACATCAAATGCATGCAAATAATTTGATTATTCACAGTTAAAACATTATAGTTTGTAGATTACATAAATTCTTCCTAATGAGCTCTTCAGGAAGTAAAATTCTTGCTTCACTGTAAAACTTTAGTTTAAGTTAAATATGCAAATTATTTTCCAAAATCCAGAGTTAATGAGGATTAAGAACACAAAAAGTGTAGTCTCTCACCTTTGTCTTTATGTAGAATGGCGATGACTGGTGAATGGGCAAGTCCACGAGGCTATTGGAATTTGTGACACTGTTACTGTTTGCGTGTTCATCTTCTCTACTGCTGTCGTCAGACTGATCAAAATCATCACTCTCCTGGTCCATTTCCTCCTCCTCTTCCACCTCCTCCTCTTGATCACCAGCATGTTCATCATCTTCTTCCTCTTGGTTACAAGTGGATTCTTCATCCACTGTAATAAGTCTATTGTTATTTTCTTCTAACTGTT
>NW_009661371.1:1529890-1536848 GCF_000708025.1 Charadrius vociferus
CTCCTATTTCCCCATTCCTCCCAATGTGCTGCTCCTCTTGTTGTCGTCTTTGCTGCTGCTCCTCCTCTTCTACAACCCGATTCATCTGCTCCTCATCTACTTGGCTTGAGGAAGCATTACCTCGAAGAGATCCACCAGTTCGTCGCCTTTTGCTGCCCACAGAGAGCAGTTCCTGATTCATTTCCAAAAGCCAGCTTGCTACTTCTTGGACCTTGGCTAGGCTATCTGAAGATGCAAATGCTTTCACATTCTAAGGAGACAAAAAAAGAAAAAGTAGGAAATTACAGAAGTTACATTCTTTTTATTATATAAAGCATTAAAAACTTATTTCATGGTATTACTCCTGACAACTTCAAATTCCAAGAAACAAGGAACAATTTCTACTTGAAACACAATTGGAACAACCCAGACAGACTGCAGATAACTTTGTAGCAAGACAGTTATTTCTTCTACCGAACAGTCTGATCACGATCTCTGTAAGCACCACGTTCTGCAAAATTCAGAAGAACCACTTGCCCTCCTAGAGAATCCACAAGAACTATTAACATTCATGGTAACAGAAGATCCAAGAATGTGATATTACTTGCTAAAAATTGGGCAAAGATCATTTTCAAACAGCGTTATATTTTCCCTCTCATTTGACTACAGACTTTATATATTACAAACGATGAACCGCTTTTGGTCTTAGGCCTTAGAAGTAGGTATATTTTCAGGTATAACTGAATGTTTCAATTCTTGTTACTATGATTTTCTTTTAGATAAATGAAAAAGAGAACACCCCCTTAAGAATATAGTCTTATCATTTCCAAGTCTTCAACTGACCACAGAGACACCCAGTGGTCAAAAGTAGACATCACTAGACAGCCTGTGCAACACAGAAACAGCACATACCTCACCTGGCAAAAATCACTGTTAGCAGTAAAAGTTTTCCAAACGCTAATAAGCTACAAGAATTGTTAAATGAGATTCTGGTAAGTTAAAAAATTGCTAAATTTAGGTGCATATTAATAGAAATTGAAAAATAATAACGCAATTTCCAAATTGCATTTGGCTACACGTGTGTGCAAGCAATATAACAACAGAGGGATATAACACACTCTAGCTAGATCATAAATTTGGTATTCGATATCCAGCTATACAACCTTTCAGGCTTGCACGCTGTGACTCCAGTTCCCCTAGACTCCAGGGATGTGTTGAGTAGGTGAAGTCAGACATGAACTCAACAAGTAGTCAATTCACAGGTTGCACATGAAAATGTGTGCAAAGAGAAAACAACTAGCTTTTTCATCATGTATAGAACCACTGCTCTCAGTTGTCCACAGACCACACTGCACACTCAGCAGACTACACTGGGGGAGATTCAGAAAGCACAACAATACTTTACTGGAAGGGAGTACGACTGCTGAGTAGGAGTAGGAGCAGTGAAGAATATAAGTTTCCACGAGTACTTCAGTACAGGAAGATACTCTCCTAACCTCTCCCAATTTCATCCTCCACACCTTTTTTTTTTTTTTTTTTTTTTAAGAAAGTCCTCTATCTCTTACAGTTTAAAAAAAAATCATAAAAAAAACCCTAGCACCATGGATGATGGAGGTGTAGAACAGAAACTCCAACTTTGCTCCACGACATTTGTAAAAACACTGAACTTAACAGTGAGGAAGGAAGAAAGTACTGGAAACCATAGCTCTAAGGCAATTTTCATTGTGCTGTACCATAAAAGCCACAGAAACACGTTTACAGATATTTTTCAAGTCTTGAATTGAGAAATATTCGTAGATAGGATTCTGCACACTTGTCCCCTCTTCCTCAGGGAATCATTACTTACATCCCAAAGATGTGTTCTCAAGTTTCCACATATCTACCCAGATGACAATTGCCTCCAAATAAAACCTTATGAGCTCAAAAGCTGAAATACATATTCCAAAGAAAGTGTCTCCTAGTGATTAGCTCCTATCAGTGAATGAGAAGCTAATACTAAAAGACAATTAAGCTGCACACGTGAAGGCAAGGACATGATGGAAGCAAGCAGAGACTGTGCTGATTCCCGCTTTTACCAGTGGGAAAAATGCATTAGGGCACGGGGGCGCACATGACCCAAACCAGAAGCTAACGACTCCAACCTTGAGTGCAAGGGGCATCAAAAGCGAATGCATTTAATTTTCTATATATAGTAAGTAGCACTTGAGAAAGAGTGCAGTCTTTGTGGCACCTAAGAGAAATGTTATCACTTAAAATTTTCCCCCAAAGCCCAGAAACCTTAGCATATTGGAGTGATGTTTAGTAACTCCATTTCATCAAATGTCAAATTTGGTTGCATATACAATCTGAGGTTGGTACAACCTATTCATCAGGCTTGCTACACAGTTTGGGCATTATGAACATGAGAACACTACATCTTATTTTCTCATGAAAAGAGAAAAGATTTAGATTTTTTGAAGCATTAAATCATGTAAATATCAGTAATCAAAAAGACAAGAGATTTACATCTTCAGATTCTAGAAATTTCGGCTTCCACCACAAATGATTCTCTAAATAGCCATGAATGAAGCTTAAAAGTTTTAATCACACTTTTTCAGCATCAACAACATTTTTTCAAATACATGCATCAATTATTGGTTTAGGACTTTCTTGAGAAAACTGCAAATGCTGCATTTGTACCCATATTTTAATACATACTTTCAACTGGTATCTATAAGCAACCAACATGAAAGGTCAGCACTGAAATACGTAAGTAATAAAATGCATTATTCTGCTCAATGCTTAAGTGACAAAAATAATACTATTGTTACTGTTAATATACCCAAATAAAATTCCAGTCCATTAAAAAAAATGAACATACACTAGTACTATTATATATTTTTAATTATTCCTGTATTTTTGCAGTGACCATCAATTCACAATATTAGCTTCAGTCATAAAATGATTTTAGTTTTACTCTGCATTTGCACCAATAAACTCAACTTGGTTTTTCCAGAAGCCTGTAAAATGCATTATCAAAATTTAATTACAAGCAGGGCTACATCAGAAATCATCAATATGCAAAGAAGTGATGCATTTGCTAAAGAACAGATGGATGTACATTATCTAAGAGATTTGAAACATTAAAGCTGCCTTCTGTCATGTAAGTGCTTTCAGAATTAACTACTGTCAGCTAATACACAAGATATGATCGTTTCCATATATATGGTAGATAAGACAGGATTATTATTTTGCAGGAAGAGGTGTATTTACAAATCAACCACCAGAGAACTAAAATGCTCCGTTTTCAGGTAGTACAGTGCCTCCTTCATTTATACTCTCAGAGCCCAAAATTACTCAGATCAGCTAAACCCCAGCAGGTCCAGAGAGGAAAGCTGTTGCTTTCCTACCCACCTCCGACCACCAAGAGGCTGGTTTTAGACAGACACCGACACATTGCAGTGCAGTGGCAACACTTCTCATAAACATGCAAAACTCATTAAACTTGGTCAACTAGTCAAACTTGGCAACTCCCAGGTAAGTTTCATAACACTTGCAGCTGGTTGTATGGAAAAGCAAAATACAAGGATTCCCTAAGGAAAATGGAAGTCCCCGGACTGATCCCGCTGTAAATTCAGAGCTGAGGAATGCATCCCCCATCTATATTGAAGATTAAATGCTGCTTAAGCAGAAATCTTCAGCTTTGTCCAATAAATTTGCACAGAAGAAAGACTATAAAAATAACCCAGAACAAAGGTTTCTCAAAACCACCTGTAAGAAATGCCAAGCAACACTGGGAAACTACAGAGAAAACTCATTGGGTTTATCTACCACAACAGGTTGCATCCTGTACTGAGAGAGAAGAATGACCACTACACTTCTTGCTTTGCAGCTGAAATACCTCTGTCCCTCTAGTAGGTACAGAAGTTGCTATACATTTTTGTAGGTTAAAAATGTTTAACTAGGGGGGAAAAAATATGTTGGGAAATCTCCATCAGTACTGCTGGTTTTTATTATTCCTTTTTTATCACTTGAAACTTTAAAGAAAAAAGGGAAATGAGGTGGGTACAGAGAGGTGGGGGTGAGCGGTAGAGGGTGGGGGGTTGTTTTTTTAACAAAGTATAGCAGAACTTGAAAAGGTTTTAAAGAATTAACTTTGAAATTAGAGAGTTAGACTGACCTGGATACTAACCTAAGTCATGCCAATACTGATCAGGACAGCAATTAGTGAAAAGACAGAATAGTTACAGTCACAACATAGTTGATGGGCAGTGGATGCTACTTGAACAAATCTTTTTGACATTACAGATTTGGTGGACAAAGACAATTGGACTAACAGAAAAACTTCTGTAGATATTTGATTAAATCCTGCCTGACATTACTTTAAATAACCCAGTAAAAAGCTGAGATATATTAAAATGAGTAATATTGAATAATAATTGAGGAAAATGGAAGGTAAAAAAAAAACAAAAAAAAACCACACCATCCCACCCAAGCTAAGGATTTCCTAGGACTACATTTCAACATCCCAATCTACTTTCTGAAACAAAAAGAAAAATAGAATCCTTACAAGCACACTCTGCCCGAGATTGACATCGGCATGTTGGTAACTCAAAGCTAGGTATCCATTAGCAAAGCAGCGCAGAGCAGCAGCGGCAGCCGTGCAAAGCTGAGGCTCAGCACCCAGAGGACGTGGGCTCCGTGGAGGGGAAAGGGTTGTTATTTCCAAGCCAGCTCCCACCCCCAGGGTCTAAACTGACCCTCACTTCTGGTTTAGTTTCACCCAGAAGGTGTTCTGGGACAGCTGTGCTTTAACTCATTGGGGAGCAGGTGTGGACAATCAGGAGTTGCACTTTAAAAGTGTGCTCTTGATCCAAATCCAGACTAACACACAGGGGCATGCACCAGCGCTGCCAGCCACCTAAGACCCCTTAAGCCCTTTTGAAAACCATGCATACAAAGTGAATGAAACGCAGCATCAAGCAGGTAGAAATAAATAACATAATTAAAACTGATAACATCATGGACCACGTTCTACAAAAAAAAAAAAAAAAAAAAAAAAAGTTTTGAGTGTATGGCTGTGATAACTAACAATGCAAAACACTATAAGCAAACAATGTACATGCTGTATTAAAGGAAATGTTTAACATGTTGATCTTACTACTGGCTACACAATTTATATTCTAAACAAAAGCAGTAACAAACCAAAACAATCAACATGCAATTACTGGAAACTTAAACTATAAAGAGTCAAATGAAGAATCCACCACCTTCCTTTATAGGTTATGGTAGTGGAAAATTGTCCTCAAGCAAGGATTTAACGAAGACAAGATACCTGAACTAAAGTTATGAGCATTAAACAAAAGTTACAGGAGAATAATTTTGCTTCATTACACAGGATGGCAAACTTAATCATAGTAATGGACTCCTCAAGTCATAAAATTATGAGTTGAATACATTGTACAGAAGAGGAAAATAAACAATCCTGTATTTCATCAGCACAAAATGTTGCTTAGAGTGAGATTAACATACAGCTTTAAAAACTTTCAGTAACTTTTCATCAAAATAAAATACATAATTAACAATGCATCTCAATTCTACAAGCATGTGTGCTTTTTCTAAGAACGATAAACTACTACTTCCAAATGTATACACACCTCAGATCTCTTGGTCAGCTCCAAGCTCCAGAACAAATTAGCAGCTAAAAAGATTCTCTGCCCCTGCTCTACTATCACCCTGCCCAGCAAAGCTCTGCCAACACTTTGTGGAGCAGCACACCTGCTGCTATCCTGCTCCCTTTGTCACTCTCTCTAGAATCTTTAACAACTATGTTGTTTAGTCAGTAAAAAGTGGTCAAAGTAACCAACACTAAATAAAAGTGCTCCTATAATTACTTACGTCAAACACAAATCTGACAGCACACAAAAACTACATTTAATATTCATCAATTTAAAAAAAAAATACCACAATCAAAGTTTCCTGTGCAAATTTAATTAAGCCCAGCTGCCTCTAATCTCATGTGGCCAGCTTTAATTATACCCCTCCCTACTGTAATCTGGCCCCAATTTTGTATCTACCTTCTGAGGTTTTTCATCAAGTCCTTGTGCCCTGACCTCCTCTCCTAAACATTTCTGAACTAAGACAATTCCAGTTTTCCCACCACATATGGTTTACTGTAAGATGCGTCTCCCCTCTGTTCCCCTGCTTCTATTAACCCACAATCCTATTTCAACAGACCTTATCCCTTCTCTCCCTATTTCATCATCCCAACTTAATTTTTTCTCCCTGGACTGCCTCTTAACACAGCTCCCTCTCTAATCCCAATCAGTCTCCCAATCCCTTTCGGCCCACAGTGCTACTTTACAGTCCCAGACGCTTTGCTCCATTCTGATCCATTCCCCACAGAAAGTGAAGGGATTTAGATGAGAGACAATAGCTGACAATATGTGGGTAGTAAGAGCATGACAGAGCATCGTCCCCTTCCTACCAGTTATGGGGACAAACGCACAGAAGCCATTAAAAAGAAAACGTCGTTGTAACTCTGGGATGGAAAGACAAGGGAGTATGGAGAACCTATCTCGTAATCCTACCTCTTTTGGTGGACACAGGTAAAGTATTTAATATAGGATAAAATATGAAATAGCACACAAAACCTCAAAAGAATGAAGACACAATGTAGTTTAGGAAATCAGTAATTGCTACAAGAATTAACATATATTTAGCAGTACTTAAGATGAGTGGCATAAGGAAATAGCAGAGGTAGAAGAGAGATGAATAGACCTCTCAGGAGCAAAAGTTTAGAAGAAACATCTTGAGCTACAACAGTCAACATGCTTATTCTTTAGATTATGACAAAAATATGTATGATCATGTCTAATTACTGTATACAGATTAAGATATTTTGTATCACTAAGAAAACAAGCGTCCAGCACTTAAGATTGCTTCTGAACTTCAGCTGCATTTATACATAGACTTCCATCTGCAGATGTCCAAACTCTTG
>NW_009661371.1:1536891-1548546 GCF_000708025.1 Charadrius vociferus
TTGTTGTCCCAACAGTGTGAAAGAACAAATTCTTCCATTTTATGGATCTATCGTTTCTTCTCTTTACATTATTTTTTTCCATAGGTTTTCCACATGATCTCCATTTGGGCACATTTAACATCAACCCAGAGCATTAACTTTTAATGTCAATTCTTTATTCAGGAACAGGTAACACCGTATTGCACAAGTAAGCAGATGGAAAAAACCTCTTTTGAGCCATCACTGTAAAAGCTCAGTCTCATCAATACAGGTTCACTTAGTCCTTACAGGCAGTGACTGCGGGTGTCGGGTGGGAAAAGCTGCAAAAAGCGCAACACGTTCCCTTGCTATGTACAAGCAGGGCACACAAGGGTCCATCCCGTCCATGTGGGCAACACAACCACCTGCGGGGCTCACGCCCACACAAACACGGAATCTGGAGGTATTACAGCTGAAATGGATTCCATGGATTCTCGTTGCAACAGGCAAAAGAAGTGACAAGCCTTAACGCTTTAAACCAGAAGCCTTTTCCTTCCCTCCTCGTGCGTTCTCCTCAAAACCAGAACTGCTCTGGCTCAAATTTTACATAGAAGAGATTAACTCAGAAAGACTTCGGGATATCAATCTGAGTTAAAGTCGTAGCAGTTTTTAACGCTCTAGCACAGAATGATGCTATAAAATGTATTTATAGACACCTGATGACAAAATTAGAGCAACCAACACAAAGCAGGAAGAGAGGAAACCAGATATTTTTTCTGTAAACACTTCTCCATAAGTAATTCATGACCTTAATTCTTGGGCTTGAAGTGTTAAAAAAATGCCTGCATTTTCTTTGATTCGAAAATGAGAAAAATATCATAGCAAATCATTAATGAATAGTGTGTTGCACAAGTTACATTTTTACCTTAACATTGGACACTTAAAAAAATAAATGAGAGTTACTGTGAGATATTGTGGAAAAGGATGGGGTGGAGATAAGAGGGAAATGCAAAAGTGACCCATGAGGAAATTGTTGAAAGCCACCGTCACCCAGAAATAAGAAAACTGTATTTAAAAAAAAATAAGAATTCAAAGTCCTTTTCCTCAAAGCCATATCCCAGCTGACAAGTTACTAACACCAGTACAGTGTTACTGAATTAAGTGGGGCACTCACATCTGTTTATCAAGAACCCTGTCCATGCCTCTAAGCTCCCTGAAAGCCAAGACCAACAG
The DNA here is from genome assembly GCF_000708025.1 of Charadrius vociferus. Classification (NCBI taxonomy): domain Eukaryota; kingdom Metazoa; phylum Chordata; class Aves; order Charadriiformes; family Charadriidae; genus Charadrius; species Charadrius vociferus. Next base: position 1,538,083 of record NW_009661371.1, read on the forward strand.
TAAAAGTACAAAAGTTACTCCTTATTTTTAATTCTGCATTGCTATGTTTTCATCAAGAAGAGTGAATGGATATAATTTAGAACAAAATCATTTAAATTCCGTGAATGATATCATGGGAGGCAACAATCCACAGTAGGAGGAGATCAGTATTATCACTGATCTTACTGTGTTCATATAAATAATCACATTATTTTTAGTAGTTATACTAATGACTGTTATACAGAAGATGGCTGGTTTGTCTTTTCACTAACAACTCTTTAAAGAAAAAGGATTAAGCTGTAAAATGTGACAAGTTAACTATCATGTGCGACTAATGAAAGGCTTCTCTCCCCTTTTCCTCAGAAAAGGGAAAGCAGAAAAAAAGCTTTGAGTTATTTAAAGGGTGCCAAGTTTTCCAGCAACTATTGAAAACAAAACAGGCAAGCCCTCCATATAATCCTCCATGCCTCCACTGAATCTTTAGTATCAAGCAGTGTCTATTTGCTCATTTAAAGAACGTCTGTACTAGAAAAGTAAAGCACACAATTTTCAATTACATTGCCTTATCCTTTCTGCTTTGACCATTACTTGGGTTCCTGTACTAAAATTTTCACCTCTCTAAATAAAAAATTCTTACCTTGCTTAATTAAAGAACACATGTTTTTTCACAAATTAGATTACTACAAAAAGCCTGTACTACTATTGCAAGCGAGATAGCACAAGCCCGCTCGTTTGCTCAATTTAGAGCAGCAAGTTTCTATCTGTTAATATTTTGGTCTCATGTAAACTATGCCTTCTGTGCATACTAACAAGGAAGAGTTTCTTGCCAAAAGCAAACATTAGATCATACTTATAGCAACATAAACTGACTATCTTCAGTTACACTAGTTGAGAAGCACGTGGGCTGAAAAATTTTCAGATTAGAAAAATAGGCAGGCATTTTATTACACTCCCTTCCAATTTAAAGATGCTCTTACATGCCTACTTAGCAAAGGCTAGAAAGGTTCAAACAGAATCATCACAACTCTTTGTGATAGATACACATGTAATACAGAATTTCTCTACAAGACAGATCACAAATCCTTTTACGGTGCAACAAGAGACTAAGCAGGCCTTAAAACTTAACAGGTTTGGATAACTTCAGGGTTCAATTCACTCCTCTTCCCCAAAAGTAAGTAAACGAGGTTTGTAGGTCTGTGGGAGTTGTAATAGCTTACCAAGCTGGCCCGAAACCTCCACAACACTAAGCATTGTGTTCCACTTTCTACACGTGCCTTTCTGCCCCCAAACCAGACCATCTGTATGCCCTACAACAAAAGTCCTCGCGCTCAGTTTTACAGCAAGGTCAACTGCTCCGCATACGGGGACCTCCCCAGCTGCCCGAACAACACCTGCTTAGGATGGCTTTATGCAGCTCAAGGCCTTTCATCCATAGGAAAGGAGTCTGAGGAGCAACAAGGATGCCACTGCTCGTCTGGCTTTCTAGTAGTCAACTTTGGTTAAGCTATGCTGGAAAACTCTGAGTTAGCACACCTGTTAAGCTATAGATGCCAACAGATGGAACTGGAAATCTCAACTATGAAGTCCAGAACAATCACTTAGCAACACTTTAAGTAAACAGGCAACGTAATTACTATGCAGAAACAACTACTTTCTTCCCAACTATCTAGGCGAACAGGGATTTTACCTAGCAGACAAGAAGCAAGATCCAATCACTGAACGCTGAAATGAGAAAAATCCAAATGGAATTAACTATGAGGATAATTACTCACTGTAATAGCTTACTAGGAAGATGGCAAATGCATCCCCACTTTAAGCCGTTACTTAGAAATATACTCCATCTTGGTTTAACACACTGTCCTGATTTCAGCGGGGATAGAGTTAACTTTCTTATTAGCAGTTGGTACAGTGCTATGCTTTGGATTTAGGATGAGAACAATGTTGATAACACACTAATATTTTAGCTGTTGCTAAGCAGTTAAGGACCTTTCAGCTTCTCATACTGGCCTGCTAACAGGAAGGCAGGGGGCACCCAAGAAGCTGGGAGGGGACACAGCCAGGACAGCTGACCCCAACTGACCAAAGGGATATTCCATACCGTATAACGTCATGCTCAGTACTAAAGCTGAGGGAAGAAGGAGGAAGGGGGAGACGTTCAGAGTTATGGCATTTGTCTTCCCAAGTAATGATCAGGCGTGATGGAGCCCTGCTTTCCTGGAGATGGCTGAACACCTGCCTGTCCATGGGAATGAATTCCTTGTTTGGCTTTACTTGTGTGCGCAGCTTTTCCTCTACTTATTAAACTGTCTTTATCTCAACCCACGAGTTTTCTCACTGTTACTCTTCTGATTCTCTCCCCCAACCCACCGGGGTGGGGTGCTGCTGTCTGGGGTTAAACCACGACACACACACACATTCAACAACTGCAGAACATGCAGCACAGGCACAGCTCCGAAGGCACGGTTAGCTGATTGCTTCTCCCTGGGAATATACCCAAGCAAGAGCTGCTGTTGTCACCTCCTCTCTGCTCCCACAGTGACACACAGGCAAAACGTGTTACTGAATTGCTGATTAAAACCTGCCTATTTCCAGCGCAAACTTTATTTCACAACCACCAGATCTAACACACAGGCTAGCACGGTACAGCCAAAACAGCCTTAATATAAATTTTTATTCAGCATCCACAACAGTGCTGAAAGTGGTCCTGGGGCTGGAAGGCATTTCCAATGGGAAGACCTACAGACCTTAGCAGTAGGATATGCTAAACCGCTTTACGGATCCATTCACACAGACTGTTACCTAGCATGGTGCAGCTTTGCGAAGCTGTATCGCAAGAGCAATACATAAATAACTTCCAAGCAGAGTTGCTCATTATTAATGCAAACTATTCTGAAGGCAAAAGCAAAACAGCATTTGGCAGCAAGAACGCTGCCATTAAGACTTTTGGTCTTAAAATCTCAAAGTGATTTAGAGAGTACCCAACTGACTTCTCTGTCTCGGTTTCTTTCCTGTCCACTAATCATAAAAGTCATTTTGGGTACATTTCCCCAAATTATGGGTTTTACTGATACTGAATTGTAATTTTACCAGATGGCTGGTGTCAGCTTCTGGCAAAATGGTAGGATGATTTTTCTTGGACTAAATCTCCAATTCAAATGCTGCAGAAGTGCAGCACAAACAAGCAGACATGCAGAACAGCAGAGATAGCCAAAAAAAAAGGCCAACTTAGAACACAGAGCAGAAAAGATGGAGCAAAAAAAGGTCATCTTTAACACAAGTGGGGGAATAGGCCTTGAGGACAAGCAGCAACTAAATTTAGTTGAATTTAAACTTAATTTAAATTTAAATGGAAAGAAGGGGAGCAAATTAACACCAAGTACTAAACTCTCCCCTACCTCAGAGCTGTTTGAGATTGACACCTCTACTGCAGAATGACAACACACAAACAGATGGAAAAACGTACACCCTTTACACTGAAAAGCATTCTAGTGGTTAAAAAGAGAGCGGGATTGAAGCTGAGGAAAGTGAGAATCAAGAGCAGTGACTACTAAAGAATTTGTATTTGAACGATTAAAAGAAGTTTTAAGATAAATACCCCCTTTCAAGCAGCTCTTATACCATCTCTAATCACCAAGAATAATCAACTCCTTTTACTCCCAAAAAGCTCCAAGGCACAGACCAGCATTTTCAAGCCTATTAATAATGACAAATGAAGTAAAAGAGAAGCAATGCAGGTTATGCCATGAAAAGTGCCATCTCTTCATTCTGTTCCGATGGAGGCCTCTGCATCAGACTAACCTTCTAGAAAAGATTATCAGGCTATTGTAAAAGTAAAAAATACCCAGTCCTTCTATATTATTCCAAGCACACAAAAAGATGACAGACAGGGGAAAAAGAACAAAAAACCCAAGTCTTGCCAAGCTATCATCAATATTTTCTACCTCAAGATCCATAGTGGACAATGCTTATCCCAGGTTACTGCCAAAATTTTCTATTTTAATTTCCTGTTTTCATTTGCTTATTCTTTAAAAAAAGTCTGAAGGATTATTATCTATAATATTCAGCTGTCATATAGTCCTAATTGCTAGGAAAAAAACCTGAAGCAATGCTATCAGTAATGTTAAAGCAGCTGGGAGTAAAAGGCTTTAAGATATTATGGAAAAAGATAATTTCTTATTTGTGTTTAGTTCAGCAGAGTTATAAACTGAATTTCTGAGATTAAAAAAAAGCAGCTGGGGATCAGGTTGGGGTAGAAAACATGCTTCATGGAAGCAACACAAGATACTATCACTGGTGTATTTTAACATTTTGGTGGGGAAAAACTACAGTTCAGCCTTATTCCTGTGAGGTTGCTCTAAAAGAACAAGGAGTAATATGTATTTCATGAAGAATGCCTATCTTTCCGCAGTCCCAATTCATATCTTATGAAATGTTCAGCTGTGTACATTCAATCAGATTCTGTGCAGTATCCTCTGGGCAATATTGTCTCCATTCTAAATACTGTATTTTCAAAGATGAACTCCGAATCATGTGCTTTCTTCCAGAGCTAGTCAATGAATTTGTTAAATGCCTTTGCATCAACATCTGATGAGGAGCCTTTGATCTGCACTTTTTTCCTTTTAATAAAAGCAAGATATACAAAGAGAAACAGAACAATAGCATTTACCAGACTTGCTGAAATCTGTTAAAACATTGGTTTGCCTGCATCTTCAGAATCTTCAGCAGTAGAAAGACATAAGTAAAACAAGGTCACATACTACCAGGACACAGGAGAATAAATTCTCCTTCCTGGTGTCTCACTTAAGAGGATAGGAAAAAAAAAAAAAAAAAAAAAAAGAAAAGAAATGCCTTCTCTTTAACCTCACGTCTCCAGAACACTGCCTACCACACATTGGTTCTTAAGTGTTATGTTCTTTGTGTCACGGGGAAGCTTTCCAGCAGTAATGTAGAATCTGACCTTGCAGAACAACAAGGCACTTGCTGACAAACAGCATGCAAGATTGCCAGGTTTGAAGGAAGATATCCCAACCTGTCTAAAAGAATTTGGCGCCGGCCCAGACAGACTCTTAGCAGGCTCCACTGGAGAAATGGAAATGGTTGCAGTTATTGTTATTGATTTAATGTCCTCAAAATGGCTCTCTGAGAATCTTATTTCAGAAAATGATGAAGCAGTATGGTTCAGCAGGAATTTGCCTAACAACCTATGGAAACCTAAATCTGCTTAGCCAAACTATTTCTAGGACTGGGAAAGTAATTTTTTTTTTTTATTTGTTCAACCAGAGGTGAAAGTAGGCACTTAAATAAGAATGTAAGGTGGCTTATGATATTAATGGCAGGCAGGCATTCAAACTTTCTTTCAAATCCTATGAAGCCATCAGCTCTAAATATTCTATGTTTCTGCTCTACAGCACTTTCCTACTACAGAAAGGTGGTATGCCAGTTAAAAGCTGAGTACAACACAGGAAAGCACTGACCACAGATACGGTGAACAAATAAATGATTTACCTGACTAACTACTGAAAGAGATACAGATACATCCTGCACATATATAAACAATCTTAAAATTTGAAATCGGGATTGTAATTTGAATGGATTAAAAACAGGTTGTAGAGAGAGATCCTTGTCAGAGACTAATGTCATTTAAGATGCTGTTACCACCCCACCACAGGATCTTTTCAGTGGCGCTTCACCGAAGTCAACTGAGTGCCACCTAACCCATTCCAGATAAAATTACGCAAGTCAACTTAAACTTACCAGTTTCCTCCAATTTATATGATGTTGCTGGCACCGGATTAAGAATGACTGATGTGAATTATAAAGACAGCAGACCTTACACCCTTCCAGCAGAGAGCATGTAACAGACTACAGACTAATCAACATCTTACACCACTGCCAAATAAACACCGACCCACAGACTTAAAGTTACACTCTTTACTAAAAGCAAGCCATACTTCATTGCTAGCATTATGGATCTAAACTTGACTGCTGTCAGAAGTCTCACCAAACCACTGGTCTGCCAGAGTTGGCATGCATGAGCCACCATTTCTGATGGCCATATGGAAAGGCATGCAGGGTTAGGACAGTTTCTTTGCAACAGTGAACCCATCACATAATAGCAGCTGCAAAGAGGAGGAGGCCCCAATGTCATTGCTTCCACCCACCTTTACTGCAGGCCAGTCTACATTCCTGACTTTTCAAGGACATTGTCGGTGCAGATTTACATAGGTGAAGAGTAATCACTATCCTTCCTGGACGGCAGTGCTAAACAGCATCAGCAGCATCGATCAAACACAGACAGCACTACTCCCTGTCCAAACCTGGTGTCTGTCCTTGCTGCTACACCGGGTGTATAGAATTTCACAAAGGTCAGCTGCTATGCCACACAGCTGCCTTGTGCATTTTGGAGACCAACACCTTTCTGAAGCAAGTAGATGAAGTTGCTCTGGCCCTAGTGAAGTGTGTGTTGATGTTCAGAGGGAAAGACTTGCCAGATTGCTGGTAATGGGTGGAAATCCAAAGCAGCTGAGATGGTACAATCTGTGAGACAAGATGGTTTGTCTCCTATGTGCCACAGGGACCCACAACACGGTAGGGAAGGAAGCCTGAAGAGTCAAACCCTGTTGACACAAGAGAACAAAGGTCTGGATCCACTGAACAGGCAAGGCACGTTTCTGGGTTGGTTGGTTATTTTCTAACAGAGAAAGTTGTTAAAGACTTGTAAAATAACTGACTGCTTTAAACCAAATTTTGAGGCTATTATCCAACTAATTCACTACATGGTTTTATCACTACCATATGATGTGCGGAACAGTCCAGCTGCTAACAGTTGTATTTACAACTGCTTCTAGTGATAGAACACCAAATTGGATGACTTTCTGAATAATACATTGGTTGTTGGTAGCAACAGCACCATTAAAACCAGGGTGTCTATATTTGTCTTTACTGGAAAACCTGGCTGATTAGTTTATGTCCTATGACAGGCATAGCTTGAAGCCTGCAAAATGGACCTTACAGTAACCATTCTCACTGCAGCAACCCAAAAAGGCTTTTAGTAACTGTAAGGCTCTCTCACTGAATAGCTCAACTTCTCAAAATGTCCAGTCCTCCACTGAGGATAACAGAATATAGTACAAACAATGCTGGCAACGTGAAGTCCAAGTCATCCATCACGGCCTTCAAGTCTGTGTGTATCTTAACTTCTCTTATAATCTACATGTGGGCTTCCATGTTCTCAGATCCAAGGCGGATTAACAAGTAGTACCATTCTGTCCAGTTCAGAAATCACTTTTTGGGCACGAGGACATAGGAGTCAGCTATTTGCTCGACAGAAGCAATGATTAGGTATAAATTGTAAAGTGGTACAAAAAAAATACAGTTGAACTTTCTAAGGTTTCCATTCCCATCATCTCAACACCTGGGAAATATCTAGCAAATAAAATAAGAATCCTGGAAAGAAAATAGGCTCCAAGAAATGCTTTCATTTCCTGGTGACTTAACTCATAGATTTTTATCAAAGCCTGGCAAGAATATATTTTCTACTTGTAACAGTGTGGGGCTCACGTACTGAAATAATTCCCATGGAGTTCATCGCCATTCTCAGAGGTATTGCAGGTAACAAGGGGTAATGGCACCAATGGGGTCCATAGATCTGCACTTACTCCTCAGACGCTAGCGAGATCAAGCATACGTTTCCGGGGTATCTCACCTTCATGGGTGGGCATTGACCTGGAACCCCCAAGCTCTTCTAGGTGCTTCTGGTATCTTGTTTCAATATGTGAAATAACTACTCTGCCACGGAGAGCACCAACTGTTTCAGGACCGCAGCTGATCTTAGCAGCAGTTCCTACACTCCACGTTAACTTCTCTGTTGAGGAACTGACCATTTTAAAAGTACAGGTCAGTGTAAATTTAGGCAGTTGTGGTTCTTTTTGGAACTTCTGTCCCAAAGCCGCTTTTTACAGACTGCCGAGATACAATCTTGCATTTCTTGATTTTTAAGTCTGTTGGGGGGAGGGGGGGGGGCGAAGTCTGCTGCACATCTGGCTTGGGAGGTGGAACTGTCCCAGACAGCAACATCTACCACACTCAGTGCTAGGGGTCACAAAAAAGAAATCTTAAGTCAACAGATCTGGAGCTGTCTGTTTTAAAGGACTTGTTACAAGTGGACAGGAGGAGGCAACTTAGAAGTCTGATCCCAAGTCTGTTCAGCCCCAGATGATAATTTTACAAGACAATGTATTCAGGAAAACTTTTTCTGAAGAGTCATATCATCTGGAAAAGGCTTGACTCACAATAGCAGGACAGCAGGCTGGACATCCCTGGGTCTTTCTGCCACTGGTGAAGGAACAGAGATTGGACGATGAGTGCTCCATCATTTATACCCCAACATAGAAGAAGTATTAAGCGGCTCAGACATAGGCACCATCCATCAAGAAGAAATGGTTGACTTAGTAGAAATCACATTACCAGCCTCAACAAAGCATGAGATTTTTATGAGCTTGCACAGAAATTCTCCTAGTTATGCGACAGAACTTGGTGACATCTCTTTGAAAAATGAAAGAAAGCTTCAGCAGGTTTTCTAGCAAGACTTGGTCAAGATATAACAAATCAAGTTCAAAAGTCTGACAGCAGTTTTTTTAACAGATATTTCTGAAAGATGATTAAGCTGATCTTTTTTCTTGTTAGTTGTGCAAATACAATTCCAGTGGAAACCAAAATATTAGCAGAACTTTTTATAGCTAGAAATATACTAGGACTAAAACAAGCATCATGGGGAAATCCTAGCTCACTGAATTAAGAGCTAAAGCTGCAACAGCGCAACCATATATGCTTTAAAAAAGTTTAGAATAGGTAAGGACAAGCAGCAAACAGAAAGCAAGTGCTCAGCAATCTCCCCAGCACACTTTATTCTGTACAGTATTTATTTTGCTTTCCAAGTAGACTTCCTGACACATTAAAATAAGCTATTTAAAGAAACTTTCAGGAAGAATAGCGTGTAGACAGACACGCATACACTCTTCCTGAGGCGTAGGTCAGCCTCCCTCACCCAACCTGCTTATCACTGCATCCAACCAGACCTCCTGGCGTACCTGCGCACATAAGCATCACTAATCCGCTTCAGTCAGAATGAGCCAGGTTAGCTTACAAGTTTAAATTCTCAGCTAAGCAGATTCGTTTTGCCTGAAATAGATTAGGAAGCACTCGCACGAGCAGTTCCACAAACAGATTAGAGATGCGAACAATCTCCTTCAGCAGGGGGACAGGACAGGCAGCACGCGGCTGTAACGTGCGATCAGCCCACCAGAACCTGAACTGAATGCCCACTGCAGTTCAGTAACATCCACCTGGCAAATTATTAAGAGCTCACTTCAGATTCATAGTCTGTTCCATTTCACAGCTTCCCTGTGTTGATAAGACCCATCAAAAGTGAACCAAAGATATCAACCATAGTCTTACCAAATAGCTGGCATCTACAGCCTACAAAGTTTGAGATATAATGCATATCTCGGAAATCCTAAGAACTGTACAAGTGATATTTAGAGACGAACTGCCAGCACTTCTTTTATTTAAGCAGAGAACAAGCTGTAAACGCAATCGAGATGTTAAATATTTTCCAAGGGACAAAGTTATTTTATTGCTATCTTTGTTTGATAAATAAATGAGGAAAAGAGTACCGGTCAACTGGAATTGCCAGAAAGATCTTATCTCACTACTCTAATTCATGGGCTTCCTGCTTCTTTGTCAGTCACTTTCACAAGCGCCCATCCTGAGAAAGCTCATGAGGACAGATAATTTCAAGGAAAAAAAGAAAAAAAAAAGTCAACGCATATATCCAAATTGCAGACTCACCACAGAATTTACTACTTGGCCAGAGTGCTTTACTCCCAAGTTACAATTATTATTTTTTTCCCCAAACTTCCTCAAGTTGTTAAAATAACCTCAGAAATTTAACAAAATAAGCCAAGTCTGCAAATTCTCTGGAAGCATAAAAAGATACCACCAATCCCATCAGCAGCAGCTTCGAGAAGATGTGCCATGCAAGGGCATATGCAATCCACAACTAGAACTATGACAAAGGGTCTTTCTAAAGGTAAAGGATTTAGTGGTTTTGCTACCATTATGTTGCATTCACATGCATCTGCTTCTGTTCTGCTACCACTTCTTGTTATTCACTTCTCCAAAAAGGTCTGAGAGAACAATTTTGCCCTAGCATTCTTTACCTACAATTAGAAAGCAAAGCAATCAGAGCCTGGGATGCAGACATACAGACAGGACAGCTAAACCATTCAGATTGATGACCAAAAATAAGGAATCGACAAGCTAAACCTCTAAACCTATTACAAAAAAACCCCTATCCTTTTCTAAACACCTTTCACATTAACAAGATTGTGCTGAACCATCCACTGAACAACTGGGTGGGAGAGGCAGGTGCTCTTGTACTCAGAACATCCCTCAAAGAACTGAACACCATCAAGGACTTCCCCC
>NW_009661371.1:1548573-1580772 GCF_000708025.1 Charadrius vociferus
TGTTGTTTAAAAAAAAACACAAACAAAAACATGGATGCGTGGGAAAGATTAGAAGGTAAGATACTTCATGAAGATGCAATAAATTTAACATGACTGAAGAATTAGGTATTTCTAGCTACAAAGTGCAGTACCATTGTTCAGGAGTACATGCTCTTATCAAATCCTCATCGATAAGCAGCACTGGGAAAGATCACAACTGAACTTAGAAACAGCTACAGGCTTTTGATATTCACAGATGTTGTAATAAAGTAAAAGAAATAAAACATAGGTCAATCTATGCCAACTGAACCTCTTCTGGTAGCAGCAGTGCCGTAGATTATTTCAAAAGCGATCTGGCATCAGCCAGCCATTAACATAAAACCCTCAAAAATCAACACTTGTAGATCATGCATTCGTTTGTATTTTATAAAGGACTTGTTACTGTAAGTTTACAAGATGCGATGAGAAGTCCAAAATACCTGAAGAGGAGATTATTTCTTTATTCTGAAAAGTCTCTGCAGTTGGTTCTGAGCATCCATTTATTTGCTTATGTAACGACCACACACTTGGTGACTGTATGCTTCAGTAGTTATGTCAAACTGTAGGGGTAGTGAAAGATGGTAATTAAGCGGCCTGTGAAAGTTCCACCATATCTTCTGAAAGAAAATCTCTCAGGGGGAAGAAAGACTGACATATCTTTCCAAGTGTTAACATATCCTACAAAAGGGCCTAGGAAATGAACCTATCCTCACTTGTTCACATACTACATTTACCATTTCCACTATACGATACCCTGTGGCTGAAATGCTCAGTAGTGCTCCGCAGCCTCAGTGCATTTCTGAAAAGTCTGTTCAAGTCCTTAGGATCTGCAGGAGTAGAACAACCACAGAGCTTGCTTCTCACTGTACACATATCACCTGCAAATTAGTTACCAGTAAGTTTCACACCTAGTACGTAAAAATGAAATGCAAATGCAGGTGTTTTCATTTGCCCTTCACAGGGCAAATCCTTCCTCCAAGCACAGGTTTGACAAATACCAACTAGGATCTTCCAATGTCAATACACACATACCTTTCCAGGGACAATGAGCCAAGTGGCTCTTGTACAGCAGAGTCCATCATTTATACTGTCTAAAGGACAGAATTTGCTCAACAGAATTCACAAGTCTCAGACCAAGAACGGAAGGAATACGTAAAATCAAGATATTGCTTGCAATGGAATAAGCTGTGCTGGTTATAAGTTCCTCCAATGCTGTTTAAGGAAGTTAGAAGTAGTAGCACAGGAAAGTGGGACTCGATGAGATGCTAGAAAAACTGTTTTGAAAGGAAATTGGAAGGTGAAGGTGACGCTAGAAGCTGCGTGTCACAACAGAGAATATTCCAGGCAGATGTGGCAGCATAAAACTAGAAGTGAAGTAAGCATAAGGGGATAGCAAGGAAAAAAAAGTGAAAAGTAGAATAAATTATACAATATAAGGTCTGAGACGAATTATAGATAATTCATTACTAGATATAGAGTAAACAGGATCAGATCTGTTCAGTGCCTGTGGCCAAGAAAGTGCATTATTGATCTACTGTATTATGCAGGGCTTGGAAAAAGACAACTACTCAGGAGTAAGTGTTCCAGCATATCAATTTTTATATTTAGTAACAGCTGAAACAAGCAGAAACGGACACTTCATAACATTAGTACTTGATTGTTTATTTTATGCTTTAAGATAAATTAGCTTTGTGCACCCAGAAGAGGAACACTGTCATAAAGGCCAAGAACTCAATTCCTTAATTTAATAATATTTAAAGCTTCTCTAACAATGGAGATGAAAGGAGTCCAGGCAGCATTGTCCTTGCAGCGTATTATCGATACTGTTAGGATAAGACTTTCATAATGGAAACTAACAATTAAAAAGTTAAAACAGTCAGCCAGTGAAGTTCACCAACTGGACTAACCAATGTCTAAAGTAGCTGCAATATTTAGAAGCAGGTATTTTCAAAAAGTCTTAATCTCTCTGAAGTCCTTTTATTTGACATACCCAACACATGCTTGTGTAAATCTGTGTACAACCCTGAAATGTAAAGGCTGCTAAAGCACAACCCATACATCGTGTGAAAGCGGCAAAGTCTATTCAGCTCTGCATGGGACTCTTAGCAAGAGCCAAGTTATGGAGAGCTGGTATGACAGATCTCCAACAGGATCCAATGAGAGTTATTGACCAAGTAAATGAGCAAAACCAAATTCAAGACTATACAATTACAAACAACAGGCCCTCTCACTGTGACTAGTAGAGGCAAAAACTTGACCTTGGGACAGCAATTGATTTTCCAGAATTAAAAAATACGAAATACCTAAATAATGCCTTTTTGAATTCTACCTGAGAAAATGCAGACTGTACTACAATCCTTGCATGAAAATGAAATCAAGTGTTTTGTTTGTGATAGATTTTGCCCGATGCCAGAAGCTGTTTGCCAGCCATCGGTACAATCATTAATATAAACCAACCAAAAAGAAGACAAAAGTCTTCATGTATTAGCACTATGGCCTATTTTACAGTCATAGTAGGTTTTACTGTGGAAAATAGCAGACTTGTGGTTCTAGGAATACCAATCCTGCTACTGTGATAGATGGCTTAACAAGATACAATAACCACTGTATACTTACACATTAAAAAAGAAGCCGAAATATATATATAGCAGTAGTACCCGCCTTCCTCAGCGCCAAGGATATCTTATCTGGCCATCTGAGAACTCTCTTTTTAAAAACAAAAGTATAATTGCATTCACACAGCATGAGTAAATGCACAAAATCTGTTATTTGCAAATAGAAGTGGCTAAATAAAGTGCATAAATACCAGCGTGTCCTTACTGTTCCCTCCTCAAAAAACTATGCCAACTACAACTGCAAGTGAAGTTTGACACCATCTGTCACCTAATTACACCTTACATAATGTATGTCATCGGGACATTTACCACAGCCATCACTCTGCAAGTGATGGCACAAGATTTCCGTATTCAACTACCTACATTTTTAATGCTCATGGAACCAGCCACGAACATCTGTAAAGCTGCATGTGCTCCCACAGAACCTTTTCAGATGCAATGGCTGAAATAAATTGCTAACAGTTAGACAGCCAATGAACTGCCATCACCTTTTTATTTCTCAGCTACTCCCACAAGCTGGTACTTGTGGTATGCATTATTTTCAATAGTTCCTACACTTAGAATTTGAATTCTGAGAGTCAAAGATCAACTACACACATTGGAATAGCATCCACTTCGTTCAGTATGTGGAGATCTAGCACATGTACGGTATTTTAAAAGTGTACTTCTTAGATCAGCAGACAAGAGAGGACATTAAGAGTCTGTTCCATAAGTTACAAGATTCGGATGCCACTGGCTTTTAGCACTTCTGCAACCCACTATTCCACAAAAAGTCACTCCGCGTAGTAACACAGAGCAAGAGAGCCTCATCTACTGACTTGTAGAGAAATCAAATCCTGTGCCCACTGGCTTCTACTGGCACATTCAGTATATCAAGTGACAGCTGAAGTGCTCAGTACTTATTAAGACTGTGTGAGAACTTCAACATGTTTTATCCTGAAGTTGGCTGAATTTACATAACAAAGTTTACACTGACTTAAAAGTAGACAGAATCCCTGAAAATGTCCTAGGTTATTTAGAGGCTCTGCACTCCCTTAGCTCTACTCTTTACCTATTTTGCAGTTTGCTTTCATGTTTATTTTTCCCTGTATTAGTAGAGTCTGAAAAAAATATCAGATTCTTCTCTGTTCAAGAAGAGACGAAACTCAGCCACCCATAACAAAGCTCAGGATAAATAATAGCTGTTAGAAAATGCCAGACTACCCTGCCATGTATTGGCTGACCAGGGCCTTTGCTTTCTCAAATGGAAAACAATGCCTGCTCTATGCTATAGATTCTCTTACTCTGAACCTGCCATGTCCTCCCTTGACTCAGATATGATGCAGCAACTAAGGTAGAAGTCTTGGCTTGGTGTGTTTAGAGAAAGCACAGTCACTGCCATAAAACAAGCTACTGTCCCTAATATATCAATACATGTTTTGTATCTTTGTTCTCTCAGAACAGCGTTCATGCCTAGTTTTTGTTTGATGGTAATGGGAGGATTGTGTTGTTTAGAGATTTTTTTTAGATGCCGTAGGATCATAAAGGATCTGACACATTCCAAAAAAAAAAGTCATTTTTGCTACCTTTGCTGGCCACTGAGTCAGCATAACAGCTCATAATATTAAATGTGGTTTCCAACAAATACCACTATGCTTCTTTGCCTACATTTTTCCACAGATAGAAGGCTGCTATTTTAGTTTACTTTATTTACAAAAGTAAAGGAACTTGACAGTGGAGTACTATGCGGCGGGAGGGTGGTGGGGGTGTATTTTCATGTAAACAACTAGCTTTATAGAATAGCGAAAGGATTAATGTTCTATAGAACAGGTTTGAGGAAGCTATTAATTTGAGACCAAAACACAAAAATCCACTATGTTCTTCAGAAAGAAAGATGCCTCTTTTGTAAGTTTGTCCACAATGGTCACCAAATGGTCAGGAACTTCTCAGTCTGGGAAAGATTACTCCACATTTCTACTAACAACCAAACCGGGAAGTGGCAATTTTTTGTTTCTTGAGGATTACAATTATCCTTACATGCAGTATTATTTTTTCCCCCAGAATTCTGTGGGTTTAAAAGCTCTACAAAGATGGAGGTACAACAAAAGCACGTTAACTACCAATTCTTCTAAAGGAAAGAGGGCCAGGCGTGCAAAATGTTAAGCAAGATACACGAAATACTTAAAAATTAACTTACATAGAGGTATCAGTACTCCCACCTGGTCATCAGAAATTTTTAGAGAAGCTACTAATATATACATAGACATAACCAAGATAAAAAGATCTGTGTTACAAAATGGAACAAGTGAGCAGTTTAGACCAACAACACTTGCAGAACTTCATTAGTTTGCAATTGCTGGCTGTTGCTTTCTTGAGCTCCAAAACAAAAATTGACACCAAGTCAGCTGCAAGTAGATATATACAGCCTTATAGATATTTAAAATAAATGGATAAATAAATAAAATTGAGCCCGAAATGGGCATGAGGAGCAAGCAGAACCTATCCACATTACTCACTTGAAATAGGTTAAGTGGCTTGCCAATTCATGTTTTGCTTCAAATTCAGCTGGCACACCACCCTAATTCTGATGCCCTGCACTGACTTAGCAACATGATTTGCACATCTTAAGATCTTGAATTGCTCATGTTATGCAAGGTAGAAAAAAGAATTAGTGACCAATCTTTCATCAGTAGATTACCACTCAAAATTAGAGGTTGTTATAGCTTTAGAGAAACAAATTACAGAATTGCTTTCCTAGCTCCTGTACTACCCCTCAGTCCATGTAGTCTAGCTGTTTCCTATTTTCTCAATTTATGCCACTTAACCAAAACCTGCTCAAGAAAAATATTTTGTTGTCACTCCAGATACTGTGAGAAATAGCTGTGGCTGTGGGTGGAAAGCAGATGGAAAATGCTTTTGTATACATTAAGTTATGACATGTTCAGGAAGCCTCTTCTACTCCCCATCCTGAATTGCGAGTATGGGCATAGGTGTCTGGAGGAAGGAAAGGTGTAATCTGCATCCTTTGGGGAGACTGGGTGGGGGCAAAAGGACAAACTGGCTATCACTGACAACCATGCACCTGCGAGCCAGCACAGTGGGAAGTGGAGAGCAAACAATGGAGGTGACCAGGCAAGCAGATGGAGCCAAAAAGCTGGGGGGGGGGGGGGGGAAATAATCAAGTGACAGCTGCATTAGTTGGCACACAGTCCCCAATGGTTGGCAAAGACGCTACACACATACTTGAGAAGAAGTGGCACAAAAGACACTGAGCAATCTGAAGCAATAAGATCCATCTTTCTGTAAAGAAGAGGCTACAGACACCATTTTGTTAAAAAGTGTTAAAAAGATAGGAATGAAATCTAATTTTTATCCCAACTCCAGGTGTGAAAATCCAGGTGAATCACTGTCTTCCTTGTGCCTTGTTTCTCCAGCTATACCAAGTGGAAATCACCTTTTTAAGATACCCAGAATACTCATACAAGTGTTTTGCCACCTTTCACCCACTTGAGACTTAACTTCTCTTTGTGCTTTTCCCACAAAGGAAATACTATGCAGAGAAAATGTGATCTAGTGGGAAGACAGCTGAATTCAGTCTGAGGAGACTTGGTTTCCATGCTCAGATTTGCCAGGGGCCTGAAGAGACACCTTCAGCCTCTGCACTTTCAGAGTCTGTTTCCCCCATTATAAAGTGACGTTTATTATGTATGCTTTCCTGCAAAAAGGCTTTGAAAAAGTGAAAGGTAAATCAAAGATGAAGAACCCCATTGCCTTGTCAGCCCAACTTCTTCCTGCATGTGCATTACAATAAGGTCTCACGTATCAATTTTTGCCCTCAGGGCCTACTGACGTGCCCAGAGAATACAAACAAGGTGTATTTAGTGAAGTATTTTCCCACCCTTATTATTCAGTGGAAGTTTCCAGGGTATATTTTATTATACATATTTTCTAGGTTGCTCAATGCTATGGTACATATGTACATTTCTTAGTTACCTGCTTTATCTTAGTGACAAACATAAGGTGAAAGAGTGATTTTGCCTCCCTTCTGCAGACGGGCCTGCACAGGCATCAGCACAGTCAGCTGCATCAAACTGAACTGTGGTATCCGGCTCCTGTGAAATCCAGACTTGCATCTATAGCAGTGTCAGACTGCACAGGCATCAGCACAGTCAGCTGCATCAAACTGAACTGTGGTCTTGCATCTATAGCAGTGTCAGACTTGCATCTATAGCAGTGTCAGACTTGCATCTATAGCAGTGTCAGACTTGCATCTATAGCAGTGTCAGACTTGCATCTATAGCAGTGTCAGACTTCAAAGCACAGCTACAACTCTGACCTTTCAAATTCAATTTTTTTGAGCACTATACCTCCTTTCCTGGTCTTTTCACTTGTTGCACCCACCACCTGTGGGTTGCACCCACCACCACAGGCACCCATCGCCTGTGTCAATTATGTTTCTTTCTCCTCTATCATTCCCATCCCAGGAGGCCCCAATGACCAGACTAACACATGGCCCTAAAACAAAAAAAGTCAAAAGACTATAAGGTCTGTATGCCAGGTTCCGTTAGACAGATGAGAAATGAAGAAACAGACACATGTGCCTCATCAGAGCGAAATTTGATGAGGGAGATTTAAACCAGCATTTCCTTCTCCTCAGTACATCATTCTACCAAGAAAGCGCAGAGTAACAGAAGGGATGAGGACCCTAACCAGTTGTCAGGATGCCAGCTAGGAGGGAAAGCTGTATCTAAGTCCTGCTCTTTCTGCATAGCTGTCAAATTTTTGAGAGAGACCTGGAAATAAACACAGGGAGCAGATTCTGGTACTCGAGCATCTCTTCCCCAACCTGAGGGCAAAGTACACCAAGTCTGTGAAATCATATTCCTTCTTGCTTTCTTCCTCCTTGATCACGCAGTGGCCTACACACCACAACAGGGCTGGAAGATGCCCCCACCCAAACAATTCCTCAGCACTCTTCTAGAAAAGCGAGGGATGAGCGTTTACGCCCTCGCAGGATGAGGAAGAAACTGAACTAGGCCTTGAGGTCTCTACCCATTACCCTTTTGTGCAAAGGGTAGGCACTACCACTAACACCATCCTGGAAAAAAACAAGTCCTGTTCGTTTAGGCTCCCATCATTAGGGAATAGCTCTGTGCTCTGGATTGTGAGCCGGCACAGATATCTAATGCACAGCCATTTCCAACAGCCTCAGTCTGCAATATCAGAAACCTTATTTTACAGCAGTAGCTTTATGTTTCTAATATAAGGAGAAAATAATCCCTTATCCTCCACAGACATTACTTTCTTATGTGGGATTAGACATTTGGTAAGCATACATATAGCAAACACAACACAACTGAGACAGTTGTCCTTCATTCTCTTTAGGCCCTCCTCAGAGCCACTGCACGTTGGGGAGAAGGGAAAGGAAAGGAGGAGCGGAAAAAAAACCCAAACAACAACAAACAAACAAAACCAAGAGGCAGGCAGGTTCAGGAGCTACTGTAGGTCCCTTAGAGATGCCCAGAGAATGGGACAATTAAATCTGCTGCTTTTTAGATGCTGAATGACAGTATCACAAGAAAAAAGCCTTGAAAAAAGGAAAATATTTTGAAAATGGTATTGCAGGCACACATAAGGAGTCTGTGTGTAAAAGAGAAGGTTATAACCTTTCATTAACTCAAATTTATCTGAATAGTTTTTAATATAGTGAACTCTTACTGACTCACCCTGAAGGCTAAGATCTTGCTATGACTTACCTCAAAACAGTTTTTTTATTGTAAATTGCTGATAAAAATGAGGGATTTAAAACGTAAGTGCTGACACAACCCTAACTACAGAGCTCTGCACAGCATAGTGGCATAGCTATAATTAAAAAGACAGCCTACATCAAGTAAAAAGCTTCACTGCAAACCTTTTTAGTGGATCAATACAATATCATCAGTGACATCTCAACAGAGAGGATAAAGGGAAAAAAAAGCCTTCTTATGGAATTAAGAAAAACTGTATGTATTAATAAAAAAAAAAAGTTTTGAAGTCCTTGGAGAACAAGTTAAGTTTACAATTTAATTCTACTATTATCCACAAAGCATAACATACCAATATCCGAGATGTTTGTTTCCCTATTTTTTCTTGCACTGCAGTATAACTGCAAAGATAGTTAAGGCGACAGATAAAACGCTACCAAAACTGGAATAAAAACATGCTGGCGCAACAACTGTTTGAAAGCTTCAGAACAGAAGCTTTTAGAAAACGTACAAGAAAAAAAGTCTTTGCAATCACTTTACCAAAACAGTGAGCAGAGTACAGCATTCATCTTATGAGGTTGTAAGATATTTTTAAGCAACTGAAAGTGTTGCAAGAATGACCAGAATGGTTCACACTGCATCAGCTTTGTTCTTGATGCGTCCCTGAATACCATCTACTAAGGCTGAAAGTCCACAAGCTCTAAGTCACAGTGCAAAGTCTCAAAGAGTAAAATCTGGTACTTAGCAAAATGAAAATTCATTCACAGGAGCAGCAGGAACATCAAGCTACCAGTAGGTGAGAAGTTTCTTGGAGGGCCTTTCAAAGCAGCCAATCCAGGCACATTTTTGTTTCATTTTTGCTCCAGGGATATTATTGCTCAAGAATCTGAAGACCTGTGTTGCTGTGATGACCCTTCACTCTCCAAAGCTCATTGCTGTCTTGTATAATCTGATGAGTAAAAATCAACTGGGGGGAGGGAGGGAGAACTGGGGACAGAATTATTAAGATTGTACATGAAAAGCTGGTTTGATTAAAATTGACAATATTTAATTTGAACTCCAGAATCTCATAGTCTTTAATACTATTAACAGATAGTCTTTAATACTATTAACAGGATTGTCTGTGTTGTAGGACTTGTAACACCATTTGTAAGAGAATGACTGTACTCAAATCAAGACCTGCGGTGTCAGTCTGTTGGGAGGAAGAAAAACTCCACCATTCTGGTAAACAGTCCCAATTCAGACTTTTGGGAAATCTCATTTATTTCTGAAATTGATCATTTTTTTTTCTAAATTCAGCTTTGCGCAAGAGGATATTGCAATGGTTTTGCTATCTCTTTCATTGCTGTTCTTCTGATAATGACAATATTGATGGCGGTAATAGCATTTTACCACAAAATGTTACTGTTTACTGAGTTGTCATCATTTTTCCTTTTTTGCCAACAGCAGGAAAGAAATAATGTGCTGCCGTTTTAAAAAAAGAGAGAAACCACTTTAGCTTGACAAAGACCACGGAAAATTGAAATACTAATATAAAAAGAAATCTTTAAAGAGTTAATAGGTAACAATGCAACAAATGCCGGATTACGGCTTTGTGGTACAGAACAGCCTGCATCAAGAGAACGAGCGGTACGATTTAGCTCTGAATACCGTTACAGTTGAACCTCAAACTCAGGGTTACAGCATGGGTGCAATCCTGTGCTGCGCTATGCAGATGGTCGGACTAGATAATCATAATGGTTCCTCTGACCTTAAAAATCTATTTGTCCTTTCTCCCCCCGCTCAGTTCCTCAGCGTAGTCTGTCGTCTCCCACACACAAGCAGCTTCCTCCATCTCGGTTCTGCACCCTCACCACCATTCAATCAACACCAAGGAAGGTTCTCTTCCTCCCAATTACTCAGGAGAAAAGGTCTGTTGCTACTTAAACTTACTCTTTAGGGTATTCACAGTCCATTTTACCCTCTCCACCCTTCTGATTAGAGCAAGGCATCTTTTCTGAATGCCTAACACCATGCCCCTCCAGTCTCTCTCCCATAAGTCTGCAAGACTCACTTTTAAGCTGCTGGCAGACAGAACAGCCCATCTATGCTGAGAAGGACCAGCTTAAAACAAACAAAAAACCACCCCGTAAATCAACATTTATTTGTAAAAATCATAGGCCACCATACTTTGGAATTCAGCAAAGTCTCCTCTCTTCTGTTATAATTACGCTAACCCAGAAATTGGATGTTAAGATGGCACAACTGAAGACGTTCCAAAAAAACACCTATCTGCTCACTCAGCTGAAATACTTCATACCATTGTTACATGACTTGGCTTTGTTGTGCCATATGCAAAATATGGGAAGTAAGTATCTCCACGGGAAACAGAAGTCAAGAACTTTCAGACTTCAGCATCTGTATGACATAACATTTAAACATGAAAAACCATTTACAAGAATAATTAATCTTAAATTTACTAAAGGTCTTGACCTAAAAAGGCACAATTGTGGGTTTTTTTATTGGATATACCTAGACATGTATTTTCTCTTCAGTCTCCCAAAAGAAGGATTTTATGTTTACCTTTTTTTTTTTTTTTAATATTACTGTTTGCAGAGCTAAATTTAGCCAGGTGGGAGTTACCAGGTTCCTTCTTACACACATTAGGACTGCTACCTTGTCCTGGTTCCGGCAGGGATGGGGTTAATTTTCCCAAGGAGCCAGCAGGGGACACAGGTATTCCATGCCATGTGAGCCATGCCATGTGAGCCATGCCATGTGAGCCATGCCCAGGTTTGGGGGGGGAGCTAGCCGGGGGAGGGGCAGGAAGTCGCGGCTTGGAGGGGGGGGGAGGGGGCCGGGGCCGGGGCGGGGGTCCTTCTGATTCTGCCCACGGCTGTGGGAGCTGCGCGAGCGGCCGCGCGGTTCTTTGTTCCCGGCTGGGGCCAAACCACCACATACCTAAAATGCAGAATTATGATCACAAATTTTATTTCTGAGAGAATGAAGCTTGGCATTCAGATCCCATGAGAAGTTTCTAATGACATCAATTTGGAGGGCAGCTGGAAACAAACAAGAAAACACAAATCCCAACTGTAAAACTCTGGTGTGTGTATGTAAAAACACACCTATTGCATGTTATCTGCAAAAGCAAAACCAAAACCGATTCAGCAGCTGTGCAGGATTCATACATACACAGATACTAACAGTGGCTTACAGCAAGGTTTTCTACCCTCCAATAAAATCCCTGCCTGTTTCTAGTTCCTTATAAGTTGCTGCTTCTCTCTTTGCTATCCCATCTTTAGCTTCCTCAAGTCTTTTTCTAATTTCATGCAGGATTGCTAATATATATATTTTTTTTAATATTTCTTCTTCTCCACTACTGGTACTTTTCCAGTTTTGGAAGAAGGCTAAACATATATGAATACAGTCATCTATATTTTTATAAAATAAGCACGTCTGACAAATTTTGAGGTGCAAGATATGCCATACATCAATTTTCATAGTCATAATATTTTATTCTGGACTTAATTAAAGTTAGGTTTATATGAGGCCCTAAAAGGATCTGCAATCACCAGTCAACTAGTATTTGTTCCTATTGAAATCACTAGGACGGGGGAAGCTATTAATCAATCTGGTCAATTCCTCATTAAGTAATCAGGCACAGAAGTCCTGAACCGATCTGGAAAGTCAGAGAGAGTGAGAAAACCAGTTTAGAAGATCATTATCTTTTGTCTTTAGCTACACATAAATTCACAAATAGCAAAGTGCTCACTGCAAACTATTGGAGAGTTCCACTCCACAGGTCTGCATTAGAAATAGACTTTGCTCATTCCCAATATCCCAACCCTATTATATGAGTTAAGATCACTAGAAATAACTTAATCTAGCTACATTCCTCCTAGTCATACAAAATTTCACTCATTTTCCAGCCTCACCCCTTCTCATCCCAATCCAGACACCCTCAAGTAGGGCGCAGAGGAGCGAGCGTCCCAGATAACAAGCAGCCTGACCCCCAGAACTGCTCCCCTGCTCAGCCATTCTCTCCCTAAAACCATCTGCTCCTCCAAGCGAGTGCTGCCCAAGTGAAAGCCGAGACCCCGCTTGCCCTGCCGCAGACCAGCTGGGGAGGCTGAGCTGCTTCTACTTTCAGTGGAGACTGATGACGCCATTATAACATATGTTTCCTACTGATGACGCCATTACAACATATGTTTTTCATGTCCAACTCTTCATCAGGTGCAATCTGTATCACTGTAACACTAACTCAGAGAGGAATGAAGATCTGTGTTCCACTTCCAGAATGTAGAGAAAAAATATTAGAACTTTGCAACCAAAGAACTGAAATATTTTGGAAGTATGACACAGTGATTTTTTCACTTAATTTTTGCAAGGAGATCAGTAAACACAAGTATGGGATTTATCCTATTGGAAACAAGCATTTGCAATCTGGTAACAGTTCCAGTTCCCCTAGAAGCTAGTATGGTTATACAAACTAGTACCATCACATTTCAGCAAAATCAGATTAAACCAGTCTGGTTAAAAATAAAAGTCCTTCCAGGAAGCATCATTTTGTCAGTATTTCACTGGGAAACACATCTAGGAGTTCTGTTAAAGCAGGTAAAAAGTATATTAGCAGCATCGATTTTTACAAAATTGATATAACTCTCTCACATGCTTTTTTAAAAATAAGGGAATTTAATTTGTTGAAAGATTCCTTTCGTTGACACTTTGGGAGACACTTTAAACATGCACCAAGTCTACAAGCACCAAACAAGTCTACAAAATCATCCCAGTGAATGGCGTGCACAATTAAAAACCAAAAGTTGAGGCCTAATTACCAAGGCCAATTTTCAACAGTGAACCCAGCCGTTAAGATAAAGCCAGTTTCTTTGTCACTTTAACACAGGTTTTTACTATAATGTTTAGCCTAATGTTTCACAAACTCAAACTTTCATCCTCATGACAACTTTAGAAAACAAGTCTTTTTCAGGGCTATTGTAGCAGCTACCACTACAAATGTTTTCCGGCTGAATAATATGACAGAAACTCTCATTTTAAATCTGGCAAAGTGCTGGCTGTTATTAATGAGAGCACCACTGAGGTGCCAGGACCTAAGGACTAGCTGCCCCATCCACCCTGGACATGACTGTGCGGTGGGAGCTGGGAGCCGACCCTGGGGACACAGCGGGTGGCCAGGGACAGGGTGGTGGGACAGGGGCACCTCGGACCCACCGTGCTACCCAAGGGTCACCAACACGCACTGGAGGTGCTCTGATAAGTCTCCAGCTGAACTTTCGGACTGCTAACTCTAATTTCAACAATTCCGATACTACTATTCGATTAGTTCTGTTGCTCCTTCTGCTCTGTTAGTGCAGTAGTACTCCTGCTACACAGATTATCAGTATTTACTACTATTTCAGTAGTGTATCACTCCCAACAGAAAGGCCCTTTTCTCTTCCCCGTCCTAGCTACAGTTTCATGAAGTATGTTTTGCAGTGCAGTTTTGCCCATGAAAAACTTTTACAAAGACGCCTACTTTCAATTTTCTCCAAAAAATGCAATGCTTTCCAACTATTTTCCTCAGCGATTTATAAAGATTTTCCTCTTGAACTTCAGAACATAATTCATTAGCTCTTTACCAGAGTGTTTAGAATCACAAAATACAGCAGATCATCTTTCTCACAAATACTTTTATAAAATACAACATTATGGTGGCAAAATTCTTATGTAGTATAAACTAACCTTGAGAACAATGTATAAAAATAAAAACAAAGTAAAAGCTAACTATTTAAGCTTATTTTTCTCATAAAGTTAACTCATTTAAATAGAAGTGATTTTTAATTATTCTCTCTCTTAAGTCAATAGTTTCCTACTGCCTCTTAAGGCAATTTAAAGTAAATAGCTGAAACACTGTGAGATTGTTGCCTCCCCCCACACCTTATTTAAAGTCAAATCACTGAACTCAATAATCACTAAGTAAATCCTGCAACCCGAGCTCAGTGAAGTGCTACCCCCTGCCACCATCACCATCTTTGAACACTACTCCTCTTCAAGTTCAAAAAGCACTTTGGGGCTCATTCTGCTACTCTAACACAATGACCAGTTCTCTCAGACTGAAAAAACATATTGTATGCTGGAGAAATGGGAATTTGGGTTTCTTTTCACATGTATAAATTGGTGAGATAGAAATCTATTACTGCAAGGGACTCATGCTCATTTCACAATGTGAAAAAAAAAAAAAAAAACAAACCACACAAAACCCAACACCAAAACCTAACTGCTGAGAGGAACCTGAATGTCAAGCTATACACTATATAAACAAATGTGGAAATAGTAGTATATTCTCCTCATTGGGAAAAAGGTGTAGCAAATTATGAGTGAGAATCAATTATCTTTTAGTTACCTCCTCTGAGGTATAAACAAAAAACAAAATTAAAATCTATTGGTTTAAATCAAGTGTTTCTTGTTCACTGATTTTTGTCATCAAGTGAGAACTAGATGAAAGATCTTAACTTTTTAGTTTAGTTTGATCATGATTAGGTTCAACGATTTCAAATTCAACCACCTTGATTTACTTTGGGCCACTTAAATCACTGTATGATCACTGGAGAAAATGTGACATATTTCATCTTAGCTATTAGTTATTTAGTTGCCTGTTGTACACAGCATACTCGTACTCAGGCCGAAGGGAATGAGTTAATGTCATCCTCCAACACTCGGCATACTGAAGTTATCTTTTGACTGTTTCTTACTTCGAGGTCCATGTAAGACTCGCTCTTCTGCTTCCTGATGCAATTATTTTCCCCCATCAGTTTTCACTCCAGAATAGGCACAACAACAATTAAAAGCCATACTTAACCCAATGGGGGAGGGAGAGGGTGGCGTTTTAAGTTTTCATTCTTACATGATATGGCACATAACAGTGAACAAGCAATCAAAAGGGCATGTTTATTCTTGCCCAATAAAGAATTAAAACTAAGAATTTTTTTTTTTTTTAATGAAAAGAATTAGGTATAAACTACTAACAACTTGTGTAACATACTCTTTGCTCATATTACTCTCCGATTAACCTGAAGAGGAATGGTGCACTATATAGCTTAAAAGCTCTAAGAGTTTAACAATATGTTTCAATTTTATCAGCCTAAGACAGCTTGGTCCAAAAGGCAGACCCAATTAAGCTCCTCAATTTCATTCACTGGATCACAGCTCCTAATGACTTTTTCTACAGTAAAATCCATATTCCAATATGGAATGTTTTTTGTTTAGTTTGGTTTGGTTTCTAATTAAACGCAGATTTCTACTTCCGAAGCATAATATATTAACAGAAAAATGCAACACAATAGCAATTCACAAAGAATTGTTGTATACTTTCCTCTAGGCACAAAGTTGGACTACATTCAGCATGGACCAAATTCTCAGGAAGTGCATAAAGCATATGCGTTAATGTGTTTTAAGTGGCTGTTAGGAAAGGGACTAAGTTTACATGCATAGAAGTTGACTAAGAGAATTTCCAATTCTATGCAGAAAGGAATTCACAAATCCAGAATCTTAAGACTAAGTATTTTAAAAATTCAATGAATTTCCAATGTTGTTGGAGAATACAGCTAGCGAAGTTTTTACGTTACATCTTTGAGCATCCAGCAGTTTCAGAGCAACTCGAGGCTGCAATCAAAACATCCATTAGAGTGCTCCACGTTTCAGAACAAGCAAGCAAGTGGTTGTCAGTGCAGCCAGTAAATCACCTGATCCTATTACAAAATCAATTACTGCAGCACATTTCTATTGCTACACAACCTGATAATGGCAAAATGATATTGGATAGCTACTGCAAGGTCAAGAAAACTGCTAAGAACATCTGAAATTTGTCTTTTTATCATGTAAGTCCAAATTATACAGCATCCTTTTAATGGTATAGTTAAAATTTTAAATACAGTTACCTTCTTTGGCTGATTGAGACATTCAATGGATAGTCTCTGCAACTGCTCTGATGTATGACTGCAAGATAGAAGATTGGAGCAGCAGGTCGAACAGCCCAGCCTCTTCATTAAAGAAGAAATAATGCTGCAGCCACAGCCGCACATTGACTTGCTCATCAGGTGAGTTTATTCTTTAAGAAATTAGGACCGGTACTGTCCCATGTACACTCAAAATTGACCAGCTGCCTCATTCTGCAGCTCCCTGGCTGAAATTAAGACTGCTAAACAGAAAGGAGGAGAAAAAAAAAAAAAAGTGTTTTTCAAAAAAAATGTCAGCCAGTCTCATCAGCAAGTAATACCTCACATTAAAAAAAAAAAAGTGTACGTTTTTCCCTCTACTCCTCTTTGCAAAGTAAGCTGCTTTGAAGAGACGGACAGCTGTCTAACAGAGGAGGAAATTCAGGGATGGCAATCCCTCCAAACTGCTTGCTGACTATCCCTTCCGTGGCTCTTGTCTCTTCAAGTCTGTTTTACCCTCCCCAGCAGCACAGCCTATCCAGCCTGGGCCCCGGCCAGAGGAGGCTACGCCAGCAGCCAACAGCCGACAGCCCCACCCCGCGCAGCCCCACGCGCTCGCCCGCAGCATCCTCCGCTCGCCCGCAGCATCCTCCGCGGCAGAGATGGCCTCCACTCCTCACAGCCACAGCACAGAGCAGGTTATCGCATACGTTCAGAGCTGCCAACCTTTCGTAACGCCTCTGCTTGAAAAGGACCTTCCAATTACACAGGAGAATGACAAGACCTGTCTGACTGCTACACTTCGAGACGGACTATTTACAACGTCTGGGAGAGAAAAAAAAAAAAAAGTCCTCTTGAAAAGACAGAATGCATGAGAAAAATGCTACTGAGGTCTACCAAATCCTGAAAATAAGAAGAGCTGCTCCAGAAGGTACATGAGTGAGAACACTAGGAAAAGACAACAGAAATTTAAACCCAGGAAGAAACAAGCGTGAAAGAATTCGTAGTAGAATGTCAAAAGGTACCACAATCAACTCTCAAAGCAAGTTAGAGGCAGATCGTATAAGCAGCTTTAATAAAGTGTTTGAGGAGCCTTTGCTCCAAGAAAAACAGAAAAGGTAAAACTAATTCATATAAGCAGTCAGACATAAACAGGTCTTCTAACCTTTAAGAAGTGTACTCTGCTCAAAATAAGATATTGAATATCTCTCTAATTTGACACACGCAAGTAACTTACTGCTGGAAATGTTTTCTCATTTGCAAGAGATACTAATGCAATAACTATATACTTCTTTTTCCTTGCCGTATAAAAAAAAAACCAAAACACAAGTAATATTGTAAAAAGCTCATTTTAATTGGTTTCAGCTGGTATGCAATACTATTTCTGAAGGTAGAAGGTCTCATATTAACACAACTGCTTAACCTGATTATGGGATAATCTGACTTGAAATAATTGTCACTTACATTTATAGAGCTATCAGTGCTTGTTCAATAGCATCCTCTTTAGCAAAAGGTTAAGAAAAATGCAAGTGATGTGAAAGCAGCTGAAATGAATATATAGTCACAAAAAAACTTCTCATTTTCACGCTGCATCGAAAGCTTAATTTCTCTCCTGCTCTGTCTCCCCTCCCCTTTACTCATTCTCTTCCCCCCTCCCTTTCCTTGCTTTAAAGCTGAACTGAGCCTCTCCCTTCACCTTGTTCTGCCCTTTTGATATTCATGTTTCTATGAAATCAATTTCCAGCAGTACCTATATACAAGCATGCACAACAAATTGAACGATAAAAAGAAAAAGCTTTAGTAGATAAAGACTACAGATGCAAACAAGGAAAATAATGCAGTAACCTTTTACTCGCCTGCTGGAGGTACTGTCTGCTGCATAGAATTTTAAATCCTCATCTGCAGATGCAATTGAGCTGGTATTGCCAAGGACTTTGCTCTTCCTGTGCTGATTCTACACGGCTATTCATCGAAAGAGCACATTATATAGAAAATTCAAAGAAATATCAGGTGACGTTACTTAAATGGCTTGAAAGGAACCAACTTCCAAAAAAATCAGCTGTAGCTCTGACCAGTCACATTTCAGAGATATGTCAGACACATTAGTGAGGAAAGTCTTATTGCTGATGCATGCTTGCCAGCAATGTGCAGGATGTGGAAGCAGAGAGAGCTAATGAAAAAAAATTAATACACAGATTTAAAGTGCAAGGATCATGCTCTAATGCCTAACATTTCACATGTCCTGCATACCACAAAAATCTCTCTTCACAAGCATCTATTGTTTATCAAGCTAAGAAAATGTTGTTAAAAGCAACCCCCACATCCCCCAACTTCAAATCCTGGTCTCTCAGTAGACTGCAGATCGGCTCTAATACAAATATTCTTATTGTACCTGTAT
The DNA here is from genome assembly GCF_000708025.1 of Charadrius vociferus. Classification (NCBI taxonomy): domain Eukaryota; kingdom Metazoa; phylum Chordata; class Aves; order Charadriiformes; family Charadriidae; genus Charadrius; species Charadrius vociferus. Next base: position 1,567,244 of record NW_009661371.1, read on the forward strand.
TTCTGATAAATAGAAACGCTAGTTTTTTCCTTTGGCGGCACATAGTTAAGGATTACAGAGATACATTTCTTAACAAGAAACAGACTAAAGGAAAGCATCAATATTTGGGATAATGGTTTCCAGTCTAATATAAGGTTAGGAAGTACGAGGGTACTTCACTAGAATTTGTATTATTCTTGGTAGACATGAAGCGCCACCAGTGAAGCCTGATATTCATTATTTATGAATCTTTCCCCTCCTCATGTCAGTTTCCTTAATGTAGTATCGATCCCAGGGTGTGTGCAGATAGAGCCTGTGACTGACAAGCCACAGTTTCACAGAATAAGTATCTGCAACATAAATTAATATTTTTAAGAATATTGAAGTAATAGCACCATGGGATTTTTTTTTTTTTTGCCTATCCATGGACAGCAAAACTGAAGTCCCACTCACAGTGGCATAGTTAACAGAGATGAACAAACTTTCTCCCCCCCCCAAAAGCATCCTATAATGTCATTTAAAACACAGAGGGACTTGCTTAAATTTTACATTGGTGTTACTGCTATGCTTTGTTTCTTCTACTTTTCTAGTGTCTTATCAGTAAAAATTTCAATACATCTTTACTCCCTACTGTGTGTTTCACCTGAAATTAGGATTGCTTGCTATGAATCTTTTTTACTTCCCTGTTTCAAACTAAAGTATTAAATGCATAATGTTCTCCATAATATTCATTGACAGGACAGAATCATGAAGACAACATCCTCAAAACTGTGGTCACCTTTCAGAATACCAGCTATTTTTATCATTATTTTAACTCTGAGTTCCAAAAATGTAGTCAAATCCAAACTTAAAAACACAGCAGGATTGTTTATGGTTTTATAGAAACATTTATCCCACTAACAAAGCTTTCTTGCAATATTCTCCATTACAAGCCACAGATGACTTCTATTTAAAAAAAAAAAAAAAGCAAAGGAGAGATGATTTCATGGTAAGCTAAGGCCATACTCTCCTGTATGCAAAGTCTCTATGGGCAAACAGCCAGACACACTCTTAGTTAAAGAGCCTGGATGAAATATCACTTGGACTTGAAGAGCGGAAAAGACCATAGACTATGAAAAATGTAAGTACCAATAAAAAAAATTATGTGCAGAATATATACTTCGCTTAATTGTTTGCAAGGATATATATAAAAACGATACATAAATTATGAAACACAGTTACTGAACAAATAATTAAATATATACAACTCTGAACTGGGGGAAAGCCTTCCTACAAAAAGATTCCTGCCAAATCAGTGCAGCACACAATTAGGGCAAAACTACTATACTATATACAATTAATTGTAAAGTTTCAATGTCCAAACATATTGCCAAGATCTAAACATCCAACATGCTTGATACACAGTAAAATACTCAAACTGAAAAAAAAGCCAACAGATTTATTTGTTACATATTTAGAAAACAGTGAGAGAATACAAGAGAAGCTGCAACTCTAAAAGGCTCAGAAGGACCAAAGATACTTTCCACAACAGGTGAATGAGTTTTAAGGCATCTCTCTGACAGACAGTGGGAAACAGAGACCCTCTGGGCTGGCCACTCGGCCTGGCCAGCTCCCCTGTTCTGTCTGCAGCCAGTTCCACTGTCTCAAAAAGTAAACCCAACATGCAGAGCAACCACCTACAGTCTACTTTTCAATAGCTGGTCAAGAAAAGGGCTGGCTGGTACATTTCCTTGCAACTGAATCAATCTTCTCAAAGTTAATTCTCAAATTGTTGCTTAAAAAAAAGCCCAAACCACCAACCTGTTTTCAATATATACCTAACTTTTAATACAGTCAGAATATACATTTGTTTGTGCAAGGCAAGAATTAATACGTAAGTATATAGGCTTTTAAAAATTATTTTTCAAGTGAAGATGACAGCAATCTGAAAGAAATTGTGTAAGCCTCATTAAAGTAATAAAAGAACTTGTAGTGCCATGAACTGAATCTAAGCTATGTATTTCTTTCATAATCCAAAAAGCTGCTTTATTGGTACATATAAAGGACTAAGAGTCCTTTCATACACCAGTACAATAGGTAAATAGGTAAAAGACAGCTTCTAATCGAAGGTTTGCTACTGGTAATAAAAATTTTTAAAAAAACGTCCATTGGGAGAAGCAGCAAATTGCTTCAAGAATTACATCGCCTGCAGCACTATGAAGAAATCAGAGAAGGTTCCAACTTAAAGATGTGAAAATGCTCTTTGGATGTTTGGATTCTCATGTCAAAGATAATTAAGTAAATCAGAAATATTTAAAATTTGTTAAAAGCCATCACAACAGACAAGTACATTGTCCCCTGCAACAGGCGGATTTCAAAGCAGTTGTAGGAAGGATATAAGAAGGGATGCCCAATTTCACCCAAGACACAATGCTACCCAAGCGGTGGTTTGCAGCTTCATCAGCTTTTCTCAAAGCCCCTTCTACCTGCCTGGGGTGAGGAGAGATGAATAGGTAATCAAACTCAGGCTCGTTCTTTCCCCTCTCACACAAGAACCAACACAAGAAATGGCTGAAAAAGTGGGAGACTATTTTTGTTCCAGAATTGAGCAATTTGTACAAGCGTATGCAGGACAAACACCAGTTGTAGTTCCTAAGACCACCATCTCATACCTGAACCCCTTTGTTGGTAAGAAGTTTTCTAATTTGGAAAACAAAACATACAAAGAGCGCCTATCTCCAAAACCAAACGACTTTCCCAGCCTCACCCACAGAGATACAAGGAAAAACACAGTTCTACCATTTGCTTGTGTTTTCTTGAACTCCTCTGGACAGCAGCGGACTCACCATCTTCCCCTGCACAGTACAGGCACGTGACCCGAACCCTGGCTTCCAAGAGCACGAAAGCACTGTACTGCTTGGGAGGTTTGGGGCCCGTGTTTCAGTCATCTGCTCTGAGGTAAGAGTCCACACCACTGCCGTTCTAATTTCTTAACACCACTCACTGTGGGAAATGCAGTGACATATCCAACTAACTGATCTGACAAACTTCTCAATATAGATACATGCTCATCGTTACCTGACCAAATTAGAGGCTCTCTTTGCCTAAAAGTACACGCGCACTGCCTTCTCATTAACTCCATACTGTGTTCATATTTGCAGTATTCATCTGGCATGCTGTCCCTCTACCTGGACTCTCTGTTGGAGAGAAACAAAGGTGGCAGGATACCAATTCATTCTCTGTAATTTCATAAGAATCACTCCATCACTTAGCAGATGCGAGATGTGTTTATTCATTGTATCCGAGAGACCCACATACCAACTGCATTTCTTTGTCCCAACTTTGCTACAATACTCCTCAGAGCTGAAATATCATTTGATATTTATTGCAAGTTGACACAGCAAGGAAGAAAAAGTTGTTCTGTACATGATGAAAGTGTTCTCAACAGGTGTTCCAACATACTCATAAACAGCCTAAAAGCAAAGGTTAAGAGTTGGGGGAAAAACAATGTATCTTTTAGACTCAAGGTATTTTGTGCTGTAAAATTTAATTGCTCCAATCCACGACAGCTACATACTACAGAAAATTGTAGTGAGACTTTTGAAAATCTCCTGTATTAAAAAACAACAACCAATAACAACAACCCACCACACACCACGTAAAAAAGAAGAAATCACTAGCATTTCTTTGACTGGGGCTGAGTGAGTGCTCCAGCCACTGGTCTTGCCTCCCTAGCTAAATTCCCTATGCTTCACTCCCCAGAGGAGTCATATTTACCTCTTCATCTGGGCTGACTACCTAAGTAACAGTCCTACACCTTGAACAGTTCCCAGCACCTGCTAAACCAGAGGAAAGTCCTTTCTACCATCTTCCAGCTCTATCAGAGAAAAAAAGGTTTAGCCCCCACAGTGAGCATAGTCTAATGAGGGTAATCAGTGTTGGGCTTGTGAGGATGTCTCCTGAGTGAGCAGGAGATGATCCAGCGACAGATTTCTGGATGCCTTTTCTAGTGGGCTTAAGGACAACAGATTTCATAATTTGGCTTGGGAGCTAAAATCACTTATCTTAAGTAGTGCTGTTGATAGACATGTGGTTCCTGGCATTAGATGGGAAGGCTACATTTGAGTCATGAACACAGGCAGCAGCAATCACTTGCACCAAATTAGGTATGAAGCTATTACAGCGAAATACAGGGACATCTGCACAGGAGTTGTTCCTCTCCTTCAGTCCTCCTAAATGCACTTACGGCTTTACTGAGTAGTCTCTACTTCCCCTTCTCTTCTCACCTCTTCCCTAAAAACCATCTGTACAAGACAGTTTTCTATACAGCACAGGAAAACAGCTGGAGATTATAAACCAATTGAATACAAGAAGTCGGTAATCCTTTGAGTAAAGAATAAATTCACACTAGTGTATATTACCTACTCATTTTCAGCATGCTAAAATATTACCTCATAAGTATTAAAAGTTGTTAAGATATCCACATGGGCCTGTTTTAATAGCTGGTGATCTTCCTCATTTAGAGGTCTGGGAAGCAGTTTGGGATAAGCACCTAGCTGACTGCCAAGTTACAACCCAGTATTGAAACAGTTAATATTTTCCTCAGAGGTAACCCTCAGTGCAAGCGCTGACTGTTTCTCTCTTTCAGAGCTCTTGTTTCACGCTATCTGCTGATTTAAGAAGGAAACACTATCAATTTATGCTTGGTACTTCTTTTTAAAGGTGACTTAATTATGAGCGCTGCCCCTTTTCAAACAAAGGCAATGAAAAAAAATTCCCAAAGTAGCGTAAAAGAAAACAGACATCTTATGGAAAGAAGGATGCTGCTATAATGCTTTAGCGTGTAATAAATATCACAGAGGAAGCAAAAGGCTTGCCATTTGACTGCAAATTTCAGAGCCACCCATTTCCATTACTACTGATGGGGACAAGGATGAGGACATCTGACTTCTCAGAACAGCCGCACTGTCACCACTGACAAGATGGCAATTTTTCCACAAGAAGCACAGGATAGTAACCAGGCAATTCCTGCTATGCCCTTGGAACAGAATACCTCTGACCCGGCAAGGCTGAAACACCAGTCTTAAACGGTGGTTTTCAACCCCTTTATGTAGGAATTGCCACAAGTAACTTAGCATCTGACCCTCGGACCCCTTGCCTCCTGGGACAGATGGGGAGGGATGAGAAGTAACATGGACATAATCTTGTATTTATGTGTCATGAAAGCCTGATGCTCGCAAAAAGTGTCAAGCCTGCTGTATCTGGGCAAACTGACTCTACCGCCTATTCGTAGGTGTGTCCCGCAAAGTGACAAGGAAGAAAGAGACCACACTCCCTTCCCTGCTTCTCAAAGTACCAACGCATCATCCGGCAAGGTGCATGTCTGGGAAGAACAAGCAAAACAGGAGAAAGGCTCTCTGGCAAAACAGCCAACCCTTAGATACAGAAATTATCATGCCCTGGTGTCAAACCACGCCATAAAGCAAGACTTGTAATTCTTTTTGTTCGCTGAAATTTCAAGCAATATTCAGAACTACTAAGTTCTAAGTTTTAAAAATCTCATCCATAATCTAGGTTTTCATAGAGCTGGAGATAGAAGTCAACTTTATGAAATTCGGTTTTTCAGCAATATTTTTTGAAAACACCAAAACAAACAAAAAAATAACACACCAAACCAAAACCAAGGAATAGGAGATTTATCCATGTCTGAGTATAGAGGAAAGCAGACCTGCGCTTTCTAGTTAACCAATAGGAATATTTCAAATAAGAAACCTTGCAAGCTGATTTCAAAGTTCAAGACAGAAGGACAAGAGCCTTATAAAGCTCAGTGTTCCCACTACATTTCACGTTAAATCAAGAACCACAACAACAACAAAGCTATTCTAATCCTGCAGGGTGCAGGAAACAAGTGAATTGCCCTTCATTATGTTTAAGATGTAGAAAGCTCTTTGGAGATGACAGGCTACTTCAAATCAAAGCTTACAACATTAATGTAACCATTATCAAACAACAGACATTTTTTTGCCCCATTTCTCCACTCAAGCCTCACCTTCTACCTACAGGCCTACAGTAAGGGAAAATATTTACTATAAATATTACCTTCTGCAATACTGTGTCTGAAGTCCTTATTCACTGCCAAATGCGTTCTCATTACCCCTTTGGAAGTCACGGTCCAGATCTTTCTGCACAGCCTTACCCACAGCTACAGTTAATACAATCTGTATGAATGAGTCATGTGGAAAAATGCTAGCTTAACACCAGAAGGTTATGAAAGTTAAAAAAGCTATTTTTAATTTAGATAGAAGTTCATCACAATACACCATTATGTTCTGTGCCCCTGTTAACTTTCTGGTGAAAAGCTGGGGGTTCTTAATAGGAGAAAGTGACTACTTTTAACAGCAGAAAACATTAACAGATGTTGATGTAACAGGATGAAAAAAGCGCCTTGCTCGTTCACTTTTTTCATATGAGGTTATCAATCTGGTAATCCTAGAAGGGAAACTGTGTCCTCCAGCTAAAAAAAAAAAAGTGAAGATAATCCAAAGCTATCAGTCAGAAAAAGTGAGCATTTTGCAAACTGTACTTCCTAGAGGATACTTCACATTTCCTTAACAAAGACTAAGTGAACTCAACACAAAAGTGAAACAGAATACAAAGTCCAATCTAACTCAAGGTAAACAGAAACTACAATCTTTCATCAATCTCCTCCTAACAAAAAGGAGGTGGCAAAAAAAATCCACATACATATAGATGCAGTGCAAAGCTTGTTCACAAAAATATATAGTATGTCAGTTCTTGGACTGGGCTGAACAGTAAGGAACAACCTGCAAGGACATTCCATAGTTATGACTGCTATATACTGAATTTCTTAATACATCTTATAATACTTTCATCCATTCAAAAATCAGAGACCGATACAAAAAGAACTAAAGAAATAGTTAAATCTTTTCTAATCAAATATATTTGTATTTATCAATTTATCTACAGGACAGAGAACAAAAGACAGTTAGCTTCTCCCCACCTCTTTATGCCATACCATCTATTTTCTACACAGAAAAATTCAGGTACTATCTCATATGAGCTTAACCTAGACAACACAAGTACCAATAGCAGCACAGATGCTTCAGTACAAGCTTTAAGTATGTGCCAGGATGCAAAACTGAAGCACTCTCCATCATTAAAGACACTAACTAAACACACACTAGCACAGGCGTATTAACTCCCACTACAGTCACATCTTGAATTCTGCTGAGCTAGAGTAACCCAGTGTCAGTGCTCACCACGGGGAAGTTCACCTGAGGCTGCTGCAGTCCGACAAGCACTGGCAGCAGAACCACTTACGCTAGCTTCAAAAAAGTACTTCATTCCCCTCTCAGGTGTTTCCACCCTCATGTCACCCCTGGCCTTGAGTTGGCACAAGAATCTGTGCAGCACAGACGTTTTAGATGTTCTCTAGATAATTTGTTTTAACCTGCAATAGTTCTTAAATCTAGTTCACTGCGCAAATGCTCCAAAACTTCTAGAAGTCAAGAGTCAGAAGCTGATCAGAAGAATTTAGTTCAGTAGAACTGCCTACTTTAAAAGTACTCAAAAACTATGGCCTAACACTAGTTTCAATCTTAGCAGCACCACTGCTTATGCCAGGTTATACAGCCTTTGATCCCTCATTTCAATCCCCTCTCCCTCCCATGCAGAGGGGAGTACAGAGGTATAATTGTTCGTTTAGTTGGACAGGGAAGGATAGGAAAATTGATTTGGATGAAAAACAACCCAGGAAAAAAAGAAGGCCACACTTCATAAGATGGCCAATCTAGATCACCATGCTATGCTACACATACACATCAACATAATACAGAGGTGGACGGAGAGGTGGAGGGTCGGGGAGAACAGGAGAGATGAAGGGGGCCAGGGGAGGTTGGGGATATTGCTGTTTGAGCCAGCAGGGTTATCACAGGAATTCAAGCACAACCAAATCCACAGCTGTCATACGCCATACTAATGAAATCATTTGTTGCTCCATTTCTCACTTCCTTGTCTATAGAACGGGACTAATGCTTGCAATGCTTAGGGTACTTTGGTACAGTAGATAAGTTAAAGACTAAGTTTTTTACTTACTATATTAATAATGAGGGGATAGGAAAGGAGGGATACAATTCTTCTTGAAGACAGGACAAGAAAAAACAGCTAACAGGGGAAATAAGTAGTTTTATTTCCTTTTCCTGTGACCAAAGTATAGGAAAAATAAACATTACAGGTTTTGACGTGATGGAGCCAGCATGCCAGAGAGAAAGAAGCACTCAAAATTGAGAGCAGAGCTGCAGCAATAACCGCTCTGAACCCTGTTCACGGGGAGCTCAAGCTGGATGCGCTCTAATGTGCTGCCCAAAGTACTGCGGCCCTTTAATCGTCCACAGTTGCCTTTGCATTTGAGCAGCAAGTGGACCCACAGCATTACAGGGGAAGAAGAGAAGAACTGACTCAGAACTAGCACCCTAGCTATACAGGATAATTAGCCATCAGCGTGACATCCTAAACAGACTTTCATTATGTATTACCAAAACAAAATTTTACTTCTAAATGACGGCTAGTGCTTATGTTTTAAGGCTCATTATTTTCTTGTATGTTAACAAGCTTTAATTAATATCAAGATGTGAAAGACCAATTAAGTAGTGAGGTCACCTGTGCACATACTGGGATCCAAGTTTTACATACACGCATCTCTGCAACCACTTAGCAGTAAGCAGCTAGTGCAGATGAAACAAGCCATACAAAGTCATGCAAGGTTTAACAAGTTAAAATGATTAACTGGAAGCAGAAATACATACACAAGGATCTCGCAAAATTCACATCTGATTACGGCCTTTTAGCAGTTATTATTTTTATAATTAAGAGGAAGTAATCAATTTCTCTACAGTTCTGAACATCTTTGGTCCCAGGATATACAATTTAAAAGCCATCTTTAGAATATATAAGTTTGGTTTTCAAACTTCAGGAACTACTTTCTCCCTAAAGCAATACTAAGATGAGCTGATTAGCGTACAAGTATATGCAAGAACCCTAAATGACAACCACTTCACATTCTAGGTTGATGAGTAGAAAAACTAGCAAAAGATACCTGAACAACTTAGATCCTAAAGAACAAGCAGTTTATCGTTCCTGTTAAGATCATGACATGCTTTGCTCAAGACTGCAGACCCAGGTTTGAACAGACTTCAGAAAAAACATTTTCCTTGACCTATGACCTACAGAAAAGTTAACATGCTCTGCAAAGCCTTGACAATCGTATTTCAGCTAATTAGCAAGACATATGCCATCACCATTAAAAAAAAAAAATCCTGAAAACAGAAAACAATAATATATGACATTACTGTTGTCATAATTTATTAACTGAAGAATAGTACAAGTGGAGCTTTTACCAACATAATTCTACAGTGTTTACCTGCAACACAGAATGCTTTTCTTACAGAATCTTCATAACATCTGACAAGCGACACATGGGTGATACAGTATACTTAGTACTCTGCATCCCAAGTAACACATTCCCAGCTCAGTTTCCTAAGGGTCATACTGAAGAAAGTAAAACCTACAGAATGCACAGGATCTTGTTAGGCCAGCTGGTTTGTTTTGTTGCTTGGTTTATTTTTCATTGTTTGGAGGTTGGGGTTTTTTCCTCTTTTATTAAGTTGGGAGTGGGTGAGAGGGAGACAATGACACCAAGACCTTTTAGGACTTAAAGAGAGTCTATTGTTGATCATTTTGTGTAGTCACCAGTCAAACACAAACCACATTTTACTTTCTTTGTTGTAACACTGTAAATAGAGTGCTTATGGACACCATCAGTTTGCTCATGCTTTTTTTTTTTTGTCTGCCATAACTAAATCAACTTCAATTAAATTAAATGCTTTAGTTGATTAATCAGTGTAACGAACTCATCATTTGCTATTTACACCTAAGAATTCATACACTAGAAAATTCTGCCCCCTTCCTTTTCAGTAGCTGGTATACTAAGGGATATTACCCTTCTTCCCTCTCCTGCCCCTCACTGCACAACAAGAAGGTCTTACTCTCATTATTCCACCCCATTGCAGCTGCAATGCTGTTATTTGCTGTATCCACTCCTCAGAATGCCTAGCATATCCTGTGTCTCACACATTCCATAACATAAAAACTTTAAGTAATTCTAAACTCTTAGACACTAAACTTTCAAACTGGCATAAAAGAAAACATATACAATCCAGGCACAAATACTGAATTTCTCAGTGACTAAAATTTAAGTCAACACCTGAGGAAGAGTTCTCCCATATTATTTCTTGGAGCTTTTTAATTGATGGAACTTTGGTGTCTCAGTTTTACATAAACATCGTACTTCTAGACTTCACCAGCTAGAAATGACTTCATTAAAACATACAAATAATATTTATTTGCAAGTGTATGCTATATTTACTCAATGACCTTTCCCATAAAGGAGTGCCACTGTCTCTCCCAGTATTATATTCTTACACCTGGATACATCAACGTGCATTCATGGCCCTGGTTCATTGCAGTCCAGTTCCCAGACTCTTTAACAACCTGACTTTAAGTATTGCCACTTTCAATGGTCAGCCCATCTTTTATCACAATGCTCTTCAGAGCTGCTATACCGCTTGCCACTCACACAACGTGGACCTTTCAGAGCAGATACCTCCATTTTACACACTCATCTCAGGACAAACTCACTGAATATTACTCTCCATAGCTAAGTAGCAGTATCTTTGGAACGTACCAGCTAAGCTGAAGTTCTTTAGGAAACTCTTCTTGTCATCTTTACGATCTCAAAATCGTATTTTCTTAGCTTTCTGCAAATAGTTTCTATTCCTATCCACTAGTTTTTCTACTCAGTATTTTAATGCGATGTAAATAAGTCTTCATGGAAGATGTCAACCAGTCACATATTGAACCCATTAGCCAAAAGATTGTGTCAGTGAGGAGCAGAAAACATCATATAGTCACCTCTAGGTACAAACAATGCCCGTAACTCTATTTCAAACCCTTCCCCTCACAGTTTTCATTTGCAAGACTTCATTTTTAGTCTAACATTTCATACAAGTTTAAAAGTTCACCCAAATTTAAGGAAGCATTTCCCTTAAATTTTTCCCAAAAGAATCATTTCTACTGAAGTTTATATTCAGCTAAATATTTCATCATCCTCCAGTAGCTGGCAAATCAGCATATACTTCAAAACTTCAGTTAAGGAGACAACTGGAAGTATGTTATTAAATATTCATATATTTTGTGCAACTGAAACTGAATTATAGCAGCAGCTTTCTGACCCAAACTAAATTGGTGCTTGTTTACCTTAAAAATGCCTGACTGTGAATTGCAGCAGTTCAGGAACTGCTTCATAAGCAGCTCAGTCCGCAGCACAGACAGAGATGTTCTGTAATATCATTAGCTGTCTCAATTAAGACCATCCCAGCAGGCAGTCTCAGGATGAGCTTAATCCATGAACTATCCTGCAAAAGGTCTTCTTTGGCCATCCCTGCAAGCAGACGGCAGTAGCCACGGCTGAGACGGGCAGGTTGTTCTGTGTCGGGGCAATGACGGCTGGTCTTCAGTTTTATCTCACTGGAGACAAGTCATCTTCCCAAGTGCCATTCAATGAAAAGAGGACAAACAGCAGCACTCTCTTTGCAGACATTAAAGTAAGAAGGGCTGGCTATCACATTAAATCACTAGCTGCAATGTTCTCTTACAAAAAGAGACTTTGACAGCTAAAGAATATTTTGCGTCATGTTCAGCTCTGGAACGAAGTGAAGCAATACGCATTAAGAGCCCCCTGGAAACGTACTTGTGGTTTCCCAAAGAAAAGAGGGAAAAACGTACATGAAATTACTAATCTGTGTTGTCTGAAGTGTTAAAGTTAAGGAACAGAATTCTAAATTCAATTTGCAATTGGTATTTAATTAATTTGCTAGAAAACACTCAAGCTATTTCTGTGGGTAATAGTCTAGTGAAAGTACAGTTTCATTTGATTATTCAAAATACACCTAGCTCAAGATTTGAGCAATAGGAAACATTGCACAAAAAGATAAAAATATTTTTAAAATGAAGTTCCAAAGAAGGAAAAAAACCCAAACCAAACAAAACCAAGCACAACACTAAGTTACTACAACTACTTAAAAGTAATCATCAACAAAAAAGCATTACTTTTTCAATGACCATCCCAGGAGATCCTATTTAAAAAAAAAACATTACGTCTTTTCCACTGAGAACACTGGGAAGAGGAAAACAAAAAAGGGGGGGTGTAAAATTCTTAAAAGAAAGTTACTTTTCAAGTTAAACAAGAGACAACTGGCAACTTGCAGGGCAACTTCACCTTTGCACCTTTTAATTAAAAACACGTCAAATCATCAAAAATTGATTTCTAGTAAATATCTTTTGGAAATAACTAGTGTTATCTTCATTTTGCTGCAAAGTATTATTGCTGACAAAGTTTACAATGCGCACAATTCACGTACCAATTAACACAACCACACAAAAGGTCCAAACAAGGATCAGGCTTGATAGACAGATGAAAGCACAGAGGCTGCAAGAAGGGGCTGGTATTCCTAAAGTTAGTGTGACCCTTGGCCAAACCCACCAAGAGCAGCTCTCTTTAAAAAGCTCATTCATTAACTACCAAGGGCTAATGATTCAGTCGTCTTCAAGGAAGGCAGCTAAGAGCTTTGCAAGTCTAGTAACTGCTGGCTGGCAGTTGTAGGAAAGGATGGGAGGTCTCTCTGCTCTCTTCCACAACTTAGATCTCCTGTGGGACAAAAATTCAAAGGTTTTTGAGTTCAGCCTGCTTTGTATTAGGTAGCACAGGCCAAGTAAGAATCTTGCATAGATTCTAAAATTATGAAAGACTAGTTTTAACAGCAGACAGAACAACGAACAAAGAATATTTCACATAATTTTACCCTACCCTTGGCATTACTGAAGACAAACTTCTCTCCATATATCAAAAATCCCAAATAAATTTACTTTGAAAGCTACAACTCCTGTGAAGACAGTCTTCCTACACTAATTCATACCAGTCAGAGCAGCTTATACCATACCACTGCTCAAATGTATATGCTTGCTACAGAAGGTCCAATATATTAATTTTCATGTCTTAAAAGGCATAGACTAGAAATATTTTCAGGTAATTTCATATGTTATAGGCTTTTTACTGTCACAGAAAAGTAACAAAGAGACTTTAATTCTGCATAATTGACAATCTATCCTGCAGAGAGTCTCTCTGGCAGACTCTTCTTGGCAGCACATAGCGATGGGACAAAGGCTATGGACACAAGCTGCAACAACAGAAATTCTGGCTACATGTTCTGAAAAAAAGTTTCACATCACAAGCAGTCAAATATTGAAGCAAGCTGTCTAGCAATGCTGTGGACTATCTGCCCTTGGAGATATTAAAAACTTATCCTGAGTAGCAACCCGGAGCAACTTCATCTAAGCCAGTCCTGCTTTGAGTGGGGGTCTGGATGACGTCCAAAGTCCCTCCTCATCTAAATTGCCTTATGACTCCATAAAACTGAAAGGAGGATCAGAAGGGG
>NW_009661371.1:1580790-1608853 GCF_000708025.1 Charadrius vociferus
GGGGGGGGGGCAGGGGTAGGAAGTCAAGTGTACCACACTGTAAAACAATACATTAACATTAACACACATACAACAGTATACAGTCTGATGTTTGATTTTTGCCTGTAAAAATGAGGGTTGGAGACACCCTTTTTAATCTTATTTTTTTTTTTTTTTGACAGTCTACTCTGTCTCCCCAGTGTTCTTCTGTTTTACCTCCCTATAATCAAAATTGAGGCTTTTTTGTTTTAATGTTAATAGTCAATAACATCTAACAAACAAAAATTCCAGTCTCAATTTTCTTTAGAGAAAAAAAAAAGTCATCACTTGCTTTTACAACAGAATATTGATAGACCTTTTTAAAATCTTATCAAATGAACTGTACTGGTCTCAATATTTTAGTGATTTACAGCTGACTGCCAAAATAGGGAGAAGCCACAGAAGTTCTTAATAAAGAAAAAAAAAAAAAGATATAAGCAGTATTTGATGTAATGAAGGTGATGGAAGGCAACCATACAGAGATGAGGCCAGTACGATCTAACATGTAGTAACGGAGGTTATTAAGGTGTGAAGCACACATCAGTAATGATGCTCAAGCCACTTTTCAAAGTTCTACATCCTCCACAGAGTACGGAGTACGTATGTACTCAGAACCAGGCTTCTACTGCATCTGTGCACGTGCACAGAAGTACATCCTAGCACTCCATCCAAAGCCAGGAGATAGGAAAATGCAGGGTATTTCTGATATATTTGTTTGATGCTCCAGTACACTGATAGGAGTTAGTAGAAGCTGAGCCCTTAACTCTCCATTGGATTAGTCCTCCAGCACTAAAGCTTTGGCCCCTGCTACTGACTATAGAGCCAGATTCTCATTCTGCTCTGCTCCCCCCCCCCCCCCCCCCCCCCAAAAAAAAAAAAAAATTACAGACCGGTTTAGACTTGAAGGATCTCAGGAGGTCTCTAATCCAACCTTCTATTCAAATGATGGTTCAATACTGAATTTAGACCAAGTTACTCAGGGTTTTGTCCAGTCAGGTCCAGAAAACCTCCAAGAACGTGGTGGAGGTTTACACTTTGCAGTGCAAGTCTGTCAATGTATATAGATGCTTACCAATTAAGTATGTAAGAAAAAGGGAATATTGTAAGCAGAACTGAAATGGAATTCAATAAATGCAACTGCCTGTGCAATTAGAAATGCAAGAGGAATTCTAATGAGTAAATGATTTTCAAAACCTCGTGTGATTTTTAACAGTATAAAGTGTTATATATTCACATTGTGTGTATGTATATATATATACACACACACACTGAGGCTTTATAAATACACAAATAGCAGCACAAAAAAGATTTCAAAGTTACGTGGCTTGGCATAGAGCCAAAAAACAGTTGGTGCCAACAGTCATGGTATCTCTTCCACTGCCTCCTGGAAGCATTGCCCAAACACTTCTGAAACGGCTTGTGTTTTACAAGAATAAAACTCAGCATGCAGCAATAGTTTGAGTTGATACAGCAAGAGCAAGACTGCATTTGTAAACGTCTGATAAAAGGATGCTGCAGCAATCATGATGCCAGATGATGAGAGCTGGGATGAGAGGTTTAACTGTGCGGATAGAATACGAATCTCTCAGATTTTCTGCAGGAAGAATCACTGTGATTGCCTGTGCAAAACAACAGCAGCAGTTTCTTTGTAGAGACACGCTTTTTTCCAAACCGGTATTGAGACAACATGAAATGATGTTGAATGAGGGAGCACACCTATGTTTCTGACAGTCTCTCTGTCCAGTGGGCTGCTACAGATACACAGGCAGTTCCTTAATTACTGATCCCACCAGTCAGGCATAAAATGACCCCTTCCCGCCTCTAAAAATGCAGTAGGGTGGTGTTTCTCAGAATACCGCTTGGTCTGGCATTGCCATACCGGCAAAGAGAAGCAGTGAAAGACGTGCCACTGGGAGGAGCTGTAGTCATACTCGACTTTAAATCCTTGCCCTCCACTCCAGGAACTGCAAATCTGACAGGAGTTAACATTGCTGCACACCAGGTTCTGCAAAGCAGACAGAAGCTGCCTGCTTCAGCACACAAAGCAGCCACTGAACAAGCACAGAGAACTATTTCTACATTTTATAAAACAGAAGTCAGACTTTTAGACATTAAAATAGCCTGTCATTTGTGTTCTTCCCTAGGTCAGTCCAAAGTTCCGTCTGAAGCAAGTGTAGAGAAATGAGTAACCCAAGTGCAAAAAAGGTAGCAGCTTCCCTCACTCCACAACTGTGAAAAATCAAAGTTTCTCCGTAACACCACTTCCAACAACAGATGAACTACTGCAATGCCAAAAAAAAAAAAAAAAAATCCTATTGATTTTTATTCCTTTGACCACACCTTCAGAAACTGGACAAAAGACAGATTTCAGTCTTCAGCATATTATCTATGAATAGAGACAACAACAACGATCAAAAGCCTGGAATGGCAACTTACAGCAAAAGACAGAAGAAACTGGAGTTGTTCAGTTGGAGGCAGTGCTTCCCACCTCTTGTGGCTGAGCCTAGCCCTGCGTAGCCAAACTAGGGACGTTCAGCATGACTCCTTCCACAGCGTACCCCAGGCCACAGCCACCCTTCTCATCTCCACCTCCTCAGCCTCCAGCGCAGGAGTGCTCCCACCCCCTGCAGCAGCCACGAGGCCAGGCTCTCCTGTGGTCACTGGCCCTCCACGGCAAGGTGCAAGTCATAAAGCACCAACTCCTGAGCACTGGCAAGGGACCACAGCTGACACACAAGCCACCTTAGAGCATCATACAGCCCAGCAGAGCCAGAAACTGCCATTTTTAGAAGCAGTTATCTCACCACTGGATGCCCGCACCCATCACCACTGACGATGATGCAGTGCCACACAGATCTGCTAACCTTTGGCTTAGACGACAGGAATGACGAAAGGAAAATAGCACTCTTTAAAAGCAAAACACATGTGTGTACGGAGGAAAGAAACTACATAGTATTTATCCTATCTACAGCAAATATAGAGGGGAAAAAAAAAAGTGGAACTGAGCTGCAGGAAAGGTGACACCAAGAAGAAGGGGCTAAAGAGGTAGGGCAAGTCTATAGATCACAAAGTGGCAAAAGAAACTGGGTAGGGAAAACATGGACTTCCCATCACTTAAGGCTTCAAAAGAGATCAAAATTTTCCTGACAGACACTGGTCTAGACACAGTAGATTTTTGTCTTGAGGAAGAAGGGTCTCAATGGTCTCCCAAAGTCCCTTCAGGCCCTGGTTTCTCTTAATGAGCACATGTGACAAGGTAACAGGAGGTTAGTACAATTTCTAATGACATTTTACACAGGATCTACTGTCACATCACAATCAGCATTTTGGTATATACATGAGAGGCCTTAGTAGCACAGCTGGTAGTGCTCTCTAGTGGAGATAAAGGAGGAAACACTTCAGAGTTCAGAGCCATTGATGGCTTCCTGAAACAGAACATAAACTCATTTTTCCCTATTTCATAGATTTAATTTAAATAATCACAATTCACTGTAAACATCAATACTGCTGTTCAAAGCTGAAGAGGCAAAAGCAGAGTGAACCCCTTCAGAACACAGGTTTTCTAAATATCTACAAAAGATAAAGGGTTGGTTTTTCCTTCATTAGCTCAGTACATTGCTTCGTATTGACTTACTTCACTACGGGCATATGATAGAAGAGGGCAGAGGCTGGACAACATCATTATGCAATATTTAAAGTGTGCTTTACTATTCATATCCAAAAGCAATAGATACTACAGGAAAGTACTGCAAAGCTTGAAGGTAGATGGATGATAAACTAGAACATGGATGAAGTAGAGCCCCTTTAGTGTACTCCTCCATTACTAACATCACAGTTGATGTTGCTTCAGAAAGATCACATCATACAAACACAGCACAGTACTTCACTCTAAACAGAGCAACAATAAGTTGCAACCACAGGCAGTTTTAATTTTTTTTTTTTTTTTTTTTCCAAAATTTTACATCAGGAGTCAAAGCAGCTAAAAAGCTTCCTAAGAACTCTGTCAAACACATGCATTTTTGAGTGCAACACTTTGGTGACAAAACAAAGAGTATCCTTATCACCCTGTCACAGGCATAAAATCTCAGTTGCATATTTTTGAGATCTTCTGACCCCCAGTCCATACACACTGCAAAATCTTAATGGTATGCCAAAATTATTTTCTCAACAGTACAGTTATCCAAAGTAACAGGAAGGGAACGAATTGTTCCAGGTTGTCTATCAAGATGACCAAGAATTCAGCTGGAGATTCAGAGCTAAATCTTTGAGTTATTGGTGCTGCCTCTTCCTTTTTATTTTGAAGGAGGAAATGAGACTGGTGAATAACTCCTGTCGGCTGACTGAAATTTTGGATCAAAGTGGATGCTAATTATCAGATCTGGGAATGTTGAGATGGTCTTTTTCAGATTCCATACACAGCAGTAGAAATTCTAAATCCCAGTGAGGTCCTTGGTTATATCTGCACAGCCTTAAAACCTTCAAATCAAAATTTTCAATGCAACCTGAACTTACTTTTTAGTAGAACTAAACCTATGTAACCATAAACAGAACCTAACAAAAGTCTGCAACTAATGGACAAGGAAGAAATGATTTCAGCAATTCAGCAGTAACAGGAACAAATGCGTGCCACAGCATACACATGAAGCTACAATGAGAATAATTTCAAGTTAAGTTTACAAAGGCACCAAAAGTTAAGCTGTGGTCACTGTGGAAGATTAACAGTTACTTGTGCATTTTGATCCCCAAATGTCCAAACAGACAATCATAAGGAGGTGACGCATTGCGTTAAGCTTGTCCTGTTTGAAAGATGGAGATGATTTAACAGATCTATGAATGCCAGTGCGTGCTTACAATTGTTGAAATCTTACAGTTGTTGATGTGACTAGGACAACTTTGGTGGAAACATTAAGCAACAGAACAGCCTACACATTAATCTGTGTATTTTTTCAGTTTTCTGTGAGAAAGTTTCGAAAGCCTCCCTGAGGTACCTGCTTAATCAGTTCACTGAGGGAGAAGGAAGAAGAAATCGCATGCAACCTCACACAGAGAAATACAAAACACTAATAGGCCATTAACAGAGCATTTAACGTTGATCTTTTGATCCCATCAAGGGCTCATTCTCCTACAATCTGTATGAAACTACCACGAATGGTACCTTAGCTGTAGAGAACTTTTATTTTTCTTTTAATTTTTTATAAGCATTGGAATAACCAACTTTTCAGGATGCAATAGTTTCCATGAGTAATCCCCGATAACCTCAACAGTTCCAACCCAGTAAATCAAGCTACTCACGCAACAACTTGACTTAGCAATTGGAAGAGACAGTAAACAGAAAAGGCAAGGCATTTTTTCAATGATGCTTTCAGAGACCAAGGCTCACATGTCCTGGTATGGGTAATGAATATAATGTAACATTATCTTCTCTCAGACTAAAGAAAAACTACTCTGTAGGCAAAAACTTGTTACTGACCTTATACACCAGTCTTTTAATGGCTTACATGCCATTAAATTAGGTACGTTAAGTTAGACAGGCTTGTTTTCTGTTACTGTTCCAAGGCAATACTCTCCATACCTATTTTTTAGACCATGATTTACAAAGAAAATACCTCACAGAGCAACATAGGTGCAGATACCTGTGAAAAGGCAGCTAAATTTACAGTATCAGAAGAGATAGGATGCCAAGTTTTCTACTGGAACGGTTGAAGAGCCTAGCAATCAGCCTCTGATATTAAGAAGGGTTTGCAATTTTATTTTCTTTTTGGTTTAGTTTGCAGAAGATTAAAGAATGATGTGTCAAAGCAACCCTTAAGAGTCCCTGGGGTCTTTCAAATCCTTTGAACAGTAAATCTTATTTTAGCACCAGGTATGGAAAACTAGCAATTCTGTTTACTTACCTTGTACCAGCAGACAGAATAAATTTTGCTTTCTAGCAAGCAGAACACCACTGAAGTGGATAAACATCAAGAAATCCTCCAGCACAGTCTTGGATGAGAGTCTGTACCAAAGGCATCTAACATTTTTCTGTGTTAATATGAATGTATAGCTAACAGTGAGAGACACAAATAGACTAAGCACTCCGGTCTACAGCACCATACCTGTCATTCTACTGTATGCCCAGAATCCAATGGACCCCTTTGAAGCAGTTGGTCCATTCATCTATATATATATGATTTCTCACATATGCAAGCACAGTTGATCCAGGCCTTCGTTATTTTAAGATTGAATTATCACGAAGTACTGGATAGGCAGACAATTTTGGGGATAACTTTGAAACTACTCTCAATGAGAACATGTCTCAGGTTCTCGGTAACTTGCATACAGCCATCCATTTTTTTTGTGCAATACTCTTGTAAATTGAGATATTCAGATTAACAGCTAAGTCTGTGTCTGCATCCAGATTCATATGCAGTATTGGTAAATTATCCTGCAAGATCTTTCAGTTCTGTGGCCATCTAAATATTTTTATGATATTAGTATTTAAACAGGAAAATAAATACTGCATTCATTGTATGCATCTTCCTATTTTAACTGGATAAAACTCAATTCTTTATAATCCATGCCAACAATTTCCAATAGTTTGAGGTATAATCAAGTTAAGTTTTAAGGTATAATCAGTATAATACTAAACTCCAATCTCAAAAAAAAAAAAAAAGAAGAAAAAAAAAAAAGAGAGAGAAACTATTACTATAGGAGTTGGCAAAGCCAGTAAGTCTAAAGTAAGAAAAGACAGAAGAAGACACCAGGCACCTTTCAAAATAAGAAGTTTATCAGTAACCTTATCCATTTCCCACAACTGAGACATTATTATCATTTCCAGCTTGGCTATCAACTCAAGTTTGGCCCATGACATAAAATTCTATCTAACCAATAAGAAAGAATAATGGAAGCATTTATTAGAGAAGGAAGGGCTGTTTGCTTTGTACTTCCCATTTGTTTGCTAACAAAACATTCTGTCTGACTTTATAAAATAGCAGCACTCAGAATGAACAAACAGAAAAGAATTAAAACTTAAATGGCATACAGTACTCTCTCCCGGTAACCACCACACTTCAGTAACGAAGCACAAAAAGGGTAAAAATGAAACTGACTTTAAATTGACCAATCTTGTTAAAAAAAAGAAGACTGTCTTTGCTAAAAGAATTTTACTTTAACAGTCTTATCTGAGGAGTATTTCTTTCCAAAAGTCTGGATGTCCTTTATACAAATTCCCAAACTCAAAATAAAGAAAAAAAAAGTCAACCCTTTCTAATGGCATACTGCCTGCTAGACCCTCCTGCTGGCTGCTGTTTAAATTAGCATGACAGTATTCAAACACCTGCAAAACCTACACTTCAAAGAAACAATATATAAGACAGCCAATGAGCACCAGAAGCAGATTCAGGTGCTCCAGACACCAATGTCCACCAAGACATGGGTTCCTGCAGCTCTGCTTCTGCTCATGTTCAGGGACTGTAATTCTACCCACGCAAAGCAGAAGGATCCCATTCCTTCATGGAGTGGTAACAGGAGCATCTGTAACATGCACTATTTTTAGAAGCAACTAGTCCACTGCCAGCTGAGAGAGAAATGAGGAGCTGAGGGCCAGAACATCGGATCTGCCCGCTAGCTACTGCTGTATCTGACCCAGAGGGACGTGTCAAGCTCCCCCTGCCCTTCACTACTACCTAGAACATGGACTCAAACTGAGACAAGCTTGCTAGAGGCATTTTTTTTTTTTTTTGCCTCTCCTCACCTTGCTTCAAGATCTCCTGGACGCTCACAGCAGTTTTTGCTTGTGCTGTTTCCAGCCCCAGGCAGGCAATGCTTTGTGAATTACGCTCTGATGATGCCTGCAGGCTTCTCTTCGCAGCCCCGTGCACTTGAGCATTTTGTGGACAGCTCAAGGTTTTGATTTATCACATGATGGCAGGTGCCAAACACAAAATTTAGGCCTATAATTCATATGCCTTCACTTCATCCTGTTCAAAACTTCTTTCCAATTAATTTGACCCACAGGAAGACACGTGTGTATCTGAGCACCAAACAACTTCCAGGCTTTTATATCTACCCCAAAGAGTGCAGTACCTTTATTTGTATCTAAACTGTACACTGGAAATCAGAGTAAAGCACTAGTTCATTACATGACGGTTCTAGCATGAGAAATTTTCAAGTATTAAAAATCAGCAAGTCTCCTTTACTATTTTGTGAAATTCAGTTCAGACATGGGAAACGAGCAACATTTTCAAATAAAGTATGAATAATCTATCTTACAGTGATTTACAAGATCCAGATAGGGCATTTAACAGCTCTTGGAAGTCAACCCATATTCAAAAGAAGAAAGGTAAGTACTAACATCTTTTCTCAGAAGTCTGAGCATTTTGACAAAGTTTCTTCAGAGTTCTTTATAAACTGCATTAAAAATTATAGGCAAAGCCTTCATATCAGAAGAGGGGGAAAGGAATGAAAATTATTGTACCTGACATTTAGAGTTGAAAACTCCACAGAGCTCACTTTCTAGAGATTGAGTCACATAATTGTACCTTTCAAATTCTAGCAGAAACAACTAATGTTGTTCAAAGATCCTGCATTCGGTTTCCATGAAGCCCCAAACTCAAAGATACATCAAGGTCTTAGCTTCCTTTGAGGGAAAAGAAAAAAGCATGCAATTCTAGCAATAAGGTATCAACATGAAAACTTGTAGCAATGCCTGTCAGCGTACCCTTGGAGGAACAAGACTGTCATTGAACTTTCAGTAAATGCTCATCAGTGTCAATAAATATCGATGCATTCCTTCTTTCAATTTTGTCTTTAAAGCTTTAAAAATCCACATGCAGAATCTGCCAGCCCTCCTCCAGCTACTCGTACAAGCTATTCATATGCATTTGTTGCAATAAGGAATGGCTTAATGAAAACATTTTACTACGTGTTAGTTAGATGGGAGCTTCAACATGAGACGTACCTATAACAACACTTAATTTCAGAAGAGTCTTGAGGTCATATATTTATGACCTTTTATTTATATATGCTACTAGAGGTGTGCTTGGTATACCACAGTAGAGTTGTACACCGAACTGACATAGCTCTTACCAAAGCTGGAAGATCAGCATTCATTTAATACCATACGATATTTAATGCAGGCCAATTGTATGGATTTCAATAGTGGCCCGGTTACCCCTGCACTTGTGACAGTCGAAATAACAGGAAGAACAACCTGGGCCTGGGCAGTTGATTGTTTGGTTTGTTGGTATGGTCTTTTTCCTTGAGGAATAGGAGAAAGGACATAGTCACACCTTAAAATTTTACTGTGAAACGTCAGCGTGTATGTCTCACACACCGAGAAGGGCAAACACGGAGCCATACAAGAGCTCTACCTTATATTTAGCATAACTATTGCCCACAGTGCACTATTGACACATTCTTTTTCTTCCCTCTGCCTTCAACCCCTCAAATAAATCCCCTTCATTGGATTATGGATTAATGCAGCAACTATAGCAGTAAGCTGTTTCCATGAGAGTGAAAAAAACCTAAGATGCGGACCATAAAGCAGGGTAACTTCTCATTTGGAGTTTGTGGGTCTGTCTTAGATATTACATGCATTACACAAAAACAGTATTTGTTTCATTAAATGTGTTTTGAACAATACCAACAGGACAGAAATTTATCACCTGCTAAAACAGTTCCACAAACACTGAAGTAATTAATATGAACCCCCATTTTCATTAAAACATCTCATGTCCAGTAAAACTAATAGCAACTCATTTTATGCCACTGGTCCCACTAAACAACAAATAGTTATACATATGTTAAAGATCACATTAACTTCAGAATATTACAGAAGTTAGAGTGCCATTTGAATGCAGAATGTTGACCTACTGGTGCTGCTTCTTTTCCCCAAAGAAATAAAACTGTATTATTATACTACCATCACAGGCTGCGATCCGCTCAAACAAATACTCAGAACAGTGTTTACCCAAAGATCTCAAAATATTTTATAAATGTGGCTGAGTACTCTCATTTTACAGAGGATGAGGCACAAAAAGGAACCTTATGCTCTTAAATAAGAGAATCTCAGAGAAAGTCAGTGGCAGAAGCCAGGAATAGAAACCCCAGTTCTTCCAACTATCATGCCACTGCTCTGTCTACATCTCCACCCCCAAAGGACTGATGAAAAAGGCAGCTACATGAGTTAAAAATAACTTCCGATTAGCGAGGCAGTGATGAAGACAGAAGCCCTATGGAAACCGAATGAGCCAGAGTCTCACTTAAGGCAGAACCAGACTCTAAGCTGGGGAAATTGAACATTGTAAAGCCAGGTTAACATTCTGCTCAAATTAAGTGAAATTGAGTTTTCTAAGACAACGCTTTTGGTCTGGAGAACAGTGTTGGAAGCACTGATACTACAAAACAAAAATTCTCTTCCATTAGTCAAACTGACACAGCTGAAGAGATGAGGTACAGAAGGCCTCCAAAAAGACAGAGAACAACCTTCAGAACTACTTCAAGTTGAGAATATGAGCTCTGATTTCATCTAGGCTATGCTAATTAATATGAGGTGGCTGAAAACCTGTGGAATGGAGTTTTTTCAAGGAAGATGAGAAAAATTAAAATGCCTTTGTTGTTCAAGGAGGGCAAAATAGACAATTACTATTTACATGTGATATACCAAAGATTTAAAGGAAAGGGAAAGCTTATGCCATTCCACAAAACCCCTCTCTTGAGGTCATGATAGGCTGCATAAACCCACACTTAAAGACCCAGATTTGTTTTCTGGTGGTTCCTTTTGGTGCACCTAGTTAAACACCAACTACCCAGTTCCTCTTGATACCTCGCTTACCTGGAAGAATATAGAGTGGTTACTGTAGATGGGAGTTCATTTGGGTGCTCAGCAGTTGTTTGCTTTCCCTCCCTTTACTCCCATAAGAACATTTGGTGAACTGCATTAAGTACATTGCATTCTGGTGTGTGAATATGTAAGACCCACATATTTTGTTGATTTTAGTGGGGAGAAGAGCAAATATTTACTATAGGATGGTGAAGATTCATTGGCAAGCTTTGCATTTGTTGTTCTGCAGGACCTGGTACTATTGGATGCAAATTCACTTACAAAAAGTTTGGCTCTGATCATGAACTTGATGGTAGCGGACTATTGGAACACTAGGGAAGAGGGTCAGAGAGAAATTTCTTCCACTACCTTTTCCACTATAGCTGCTAATGCTTAATCATTTTCTGTATAGATTTCAAGGCACAATGCTGAGCCACTACAGGACTTTTCTTGTTTTATTGCAGCAAGTTCTTGCATGATATTCAAAGATTTTACTATTTCTCTTGAGGAACAGTGTTCTGAGGTATGTATTTCGAAAGACGAACATCAAATGCACTCTCCTTATTGCCGAGGCGATGATATGTAAGGACTAAACAGCACACATTTTATTGTATGTTACAGATGGTTGCTGGTTTTAAAACAAACAGATGTTAGTTGTGTCTTCTTTCTTCAATACATGCAGTTTGTGGGCTGCAATTTGTCATTGAGATGGATGTTTAGGAAGTTGATATTGATGAAGAAACATACAATGAAAAAGCTAACTGCAGCAGAGCTCTGGACAGCTAAAATTCTGCAAATGGTTTTATTTCTTTATCTTTACTTAATACATCTTTCCAATGAAAAATGCACCAGAATGACCAGTTTTCTTTGACAGTTACAGCTGGCATCAGTTGCCATTGCATACACAAGTTACAGATGCTGCGCAATTGTTATATCAACACCACCTCAAAACCAGTTCCCCAACTGTGGGCTGTTAAAATACAAGTTTCCACATAGTAGGATGAAGGGTTAAAGAGTATTATTCAAAGCCATAAAACCTCTTCCATTCCATTACTCATAACGATACTTTGGACATCAAGAATTTACAAAAATGAATTGTGTTTAGCCAACTGCTGCCTCTGAACTAAATTTCCATGTTGACTACTTTTACAGTATTTTTACAGTAACCATTATAATGTCAAAAACCTCAGATTCCTTAATTGATTCTAAACAATTCTGAGAGCATAAGTTACCTTTTAATTTTGTACATCAGGGAGCTGAGGTACCGACTCAGTGGCGAGCACAGAGTTGCTGAGGAACATCTGTGAATGTCTGGCAGAAGGGTGTGCTAACGTGGCCTCTGGAAGAAGTGGCTCCTTCAAGAGTCAGGGCTCACTCAAGTCATTTTTTAGGCTCAAAAAAGGAAAACGAATAATTTTGAAGATGTATAAAACAGCACTAAAATGCAAAACAAGGGTGGGAGGGAAGAACTGGACAAGCAAGGGGGAGGAGGAAAAAAAAAAAACCAACCCTGCACCCAGAAGGAGATACGGAGATAGCACCAATAAAAGAATGTGCTAGAGAGCAAAACTAACCTCCTAGCACATGCTGAAAGATCACAGAGATAAAGGTGAAAAGTGGGGAAGGCAGTAATCAAAAGAGGCAGGAAAGAGGGCACCGTGTACAGCGGCAACGAAGAACTCCAACCCTTCTCCTCATGGGAAGGGGAAATGAAAAAAAAAAAAAATGCGCTTTCCTGCTCTAAGTTTCCTCCATGCAAAACCATGCAAATTTTACATTAATGACATTTTGATACTACACGATTCAGAAGACGACTAAAGAAAGTCAAAAGGTACTTCCTCTAAAGAGCACTGCGAAGCTATAGCTGCTAACCAGAGCATGATGGCAAGTCAGCTCCTCCCTAAACAGGAGCGGCAATGCCCGCTCTGAACACATTCTCAGTGTGCTGCTGCTCTCAATGTATTCATACACAAGCTCACCCAATCCCATTCCTAACTTCAAAAACAAGTTTATAGGGAACAACTGTCTCAAAAGTGAAATCTAGATAAATTTATGAAAGGACAGCTTCACTGCTTGTCATAGATTTCCCCAAAAAATTGTCTCGGAGAAAACTTGCTTTCCTGAGGAATTAGGAATGCATTAGGGCACAAAATGGCTCCATGAGAAAAACACTTTATTGTAATACAAATAGAGACACTAGGCCCAACACATCATAGCCACCAGGCATACAACATGATCCCTACAAAAAAACTTGAAGTATAACTACAGTGTAAAATATATTCCAGCAGCTGCTCCCACCAAATGACAAGTGCTCCAGTGCAAATCTGCAAACCAGAAAGCAGCCCGCTACAGAACATCTGAGCTGCACTGAACTACCCCACCCTACAAAAAGAAAAATAATAAAAAAAAAAATGTATTTGCAGAGAACAGTAAATTGTTCTCATACAGTGCTTTCATTAAAAAGAAAGTTCCTAATCCTTTTAATCATGATTATAACTTCACGTGTTATGTAATGTAAATACATTTGGCAAATCTATCTGAATCCCCAGCTTCAACTGCAACACTATTATTCTAGTTACAGGAAGATACTCATCTTTTACAACTAAAATGATATTTTTTTTTAAAGCAATCTGATAACTACAGGAATGAGCTGGAGGACTACAGTGTCATCCCACTGACTTAGCATCCTTTCATTACACAGAAAACAACTTTGAGAACTAATTATTATTGATAACAAAAGTTTAAAGCATCTAACAAATCTCCTCTTTGTCTTAACCAAAAGGAAAATACAGCCAGAAATAAAAATAAATTTATTTGCTCATTTAAACAGATTCTTAGGAAGTAATTCAAGAAACAAAATATGATCACTTAATTCAATCAAAGGCTATGGCTAAGTAATGTGTGTTAATCACTAACACACCAAACCAGTCAATCAATAATAAAAAAATAATTTTTTTTAAGACTAACACACTTCCCATTCAGAACTAAATGAGTACCCACTTGATATGCTTCCTTACAGCTACAGTACAAATACCTTCTTACTTTACACACAGGTTCCATGAAAAACAGCCTTCAGAAAGTCAGTCTCGCCTTTTCCTGTTTCAGGTGGTTCACTATACTGAGCCACCTAGCAAGAAATGCAACAGGAGAGGTACACGGTCTCTTGATTTTTACATTGCTGAACTCAAGTCAGAGAACTGCATTGCTCTTTTCCCTGCACACTTTCCTTCTTCACAAAAAACTTTTTATTGTGCTTTAACAGAAGGTCAATGGCTATCACTTCTCTACTCTAGCACAATGGTGAATTGAAACAAGAACCCATAGCTGTTTGGACCGACAAAGCAACCAGTATGTCTAAGCCAATAAAGCGATTTGTTCATTAAAGCTACTAATAAAGCAACCTTTTGTTAGTCTATGAAACATCAGAAACCTCATAGAATGCATTTAACTATGCTTTCTTAAAAATCACCAACTCAGAAGTTCTAAGATCTGTTAACTTCTCCACTTCCTTAAACTGATAATAAACCTTAGCACTGAGTTTTTAAAAGACAGTAAGTGGAACACGAACTTTCATGCCTATTCATCAACAGAAAATTTTAGGGTTCTTGAAGGTATCCCCCCTGCCAAAAGCTCAAATTTATCATGTTAATGACTTACACAAAACTTCCTATACAACACTGACAACATAATTCTGTCCTACAACAACAACAAAATCACTCAACGGATGCACTTAGCTTGGATCCAAAGACTCACTGGGATTTGACAAACAGACTAAATGAGAAGAGCTGTAATGAGCAAAGTTCAAAAATGCTGTAGGTGCTTGTGTCCATTGCTTTCAATTAAACTCAAGCAAAGTTTGAACTTATTTCCCCAGCGCTCACTGGTGTTGTGTGGGGCTTTTGTAACTATTCTTGATAACCAGCTCTAACATGACTATGGCCGTAAACTTCCTCCAAGCAAGATTGCATTTTTGCCCTAATAACTTTAGCTGTACAGTATCAGCAATCCTTAATAGAATTAAAACAATGTCTCCCTTACTCACAATTTCTAAACTTGCTTCGTTAACAAGTCAACTCCATTGTTCTGTGAGTAGAGACTGGGCCAAAAAAAAGAAAATGGAAAAAAAAAAAGCATCTTTCCATCTAGTCACCACCAGCTAGGCAAAACAGCTGGGAAGAGGCAGATATAGTTTCTCTAAACCACTACATTTAGAACCTATGAAATACATTTTTACCAGCAGTAAGATACAAGTATTGTAGCTCCATAACACATTAACACAGACAATAAAGCAACACAAGATCTGAGGGGAAAAAAAAAGTATGTACATGCAGTCTATTACTCATATTTAACAGTGCAATACCCCTTGTCCTAGTAGCAAGCCAGAATGGTAGCAGAAAATTATTTCAGATTGCTTCTACTTCTCATCTCCTCCTTTTTGTCAAGCATAGTGCTAACTACTAGGTTTTTTATATGCACAACCACCCAAGCAAAAATAAACAAGCAAGTTTCATCCTTATTACTGCAGTTTCTCAGGGACAAGATTCCCATTTGTTACACTGGATGTAGCATTTGAATTCTCAGCAAAAGTTCCTGTAACAGAACAATAGTAAAGTATCTGTCCCCACTCAGCGATATATACAATTAGCCAAGGTTCTGTTCTTTGCTATTCAGAAAAAAAAAAAAAAAAAAAATCTATATTTATAAAATAAACAAGTGTGCTCTCTAGGAGAGTGATAGCATCCCTCCACCTACACGGTGACTCTCACTATCAAGTCATGAGATTATATCCTCCTTCTGGAACTAAGTGCTTATTCTAACAATAACACTTCAATAGCATGTGAAACTTTTCAATTAAACAGTTGTCAAGCAGCCTGATAAGGCACAGAAAGACAACTGATAGCTGAAACAAGAGTCATACAACAAGTTTTGCAGTCTTCCTAGCTCCTGCCAAACAATTAGTTAATAAATGAGTAGTCAAAGAAGCAAACAAACTACCATCCCATTTCATAACTAAGAGAGACAGGTAATTTTACTTAATTGTAAAGTTTCAACCATCTTTTAAGGTTTTCATTAAAAGTTTTTCTTGGACTTCGGAGTCTTTTGCTTACTATTGCACCACTGACGTGCTGGCAGAGAAAACAGCAGTACAGCAACTATCACAAACACGCTGAGTCTAAAAACACAGTTAAACAATGCTTTTCCTATATTTTCCTTGAGAGTGAATAAACATGACTTCTAAGCAGCAATTAAAAGTAAATTTAAATATAATGCTTTCCTAATTAAGTTCTGAATTTACATTTTGCTAATTCTCCCTGCCCATACCTGACCAAGTCTTTCAGCAATTTTACAGTCAGATGCTCATTTAGGCTTAAGATTAGTACAAGAATGAGACCTCCGTAACACAACACGCTGCCTGATATTTGTGATCAACTGCACTTCTTCAGTTTGCTTAACTTCCAAAATTAATCCTCTGCTTCAGTTTCATTTTACTCCCCTTACAGTAGTCAATGGCATTTACTTTCCTAAATGACTTGTGTACTTGAAAAATCCTGCTCTTCAGAGATTAGCTTCTTGCTTTTCCAAATAAATAAATACAAGCTTAGAATAACAAAAAGTTCCCAGTACTTTTTAGACTGTGTTATCAATGAAAAACTGACAATCAGTTTTGTTCAGAGGCAACAAAAGTATGTCACTAGGAAGTCTGACAAATTTGCATTTGTAGCTACTGACGCAGCAAACATTTATGCAGACACTTAGCCTTCTACAGGTATTCTTAAGACCAAATTTAAGTGTTTACTTCAATGACTGCAGGATCAAGACCTGGATTTCATTTATCTATTTTCAACTGTACTCCACAACAACTGACATGATAGCCTATCAGTAGCGGCAACAGAAAATTAACCACTGAGTTAAAATGCATCACAAGTGTCTTCAAGATGTGTATCTCCATGATAGTGATCAATTTGACAAAAAAAATATTAAAAATCTATTATTATTATTTAAAATCAGCTTTTAAAGAAACACTAAGTTACAAGTCACTAACACCTTAGCAAGACCTCAAGATGTAGCTCACAGAATCTGTTTCTTACGGATTTATCTTCTACAAACCACACATGAAATTAAGGCTTTAGAGGTTTACAGAAAACCAGTAAGCACTGAACCTACTTTTCACAAAAGTTCTCATATATATGATGATAACAAAAAAAATTTGAAGTTGGCTACGCACTATCAACAAAGCAGACCAAAAGACAACTTCAATTGCAACAGCTGAATTTTTGTTTGCTTTGCCTGGTTGCATCAATTGCAATACTGACATAGGAAACTTGCTGTTTCTCATTTCAGAAAGATCCTAGCGTTTCTTCATTATTATTTTTTATGATCCATATCATCAAGACAACAAAACTTAGGAGTTGCTAAGTTGATGTTCTAACCATGTTAAAAGCCGGCCACAGGAATAGCTATACAGGAATTGCCATTTCCTGGAGACACAGAGAATTCCTCATCCTTACTTTAGTACCCGTCTTTTTCACAGGGTCAAGCAATTCTTCAGTAAACATCCCCCCATAGCCTAAACTTCAGTCGCAGTTGCTATTCGTAGGATTGCTTCAATCCTGAAACACTAGTAAGCACTGGTACACAAATAGCACC
Organism: Charadrius vociferus; assembly: GCF_000708025.1. NCBI lineage: Eukaryota > Metazoa > Chordata > Aves > Charadriiformes > Charadriidae > Charadrius > Charadrius vociferus. The sequence continues at coordinate 1,598,258 of NW_009661371.1, forward strand.
TCTCCTTTTCAATTAAAAAAAAAATAGAAATCAAGCAGTTAGTGAAGAAATATCTGTCTTCTTACAGACATGCACTATTTCATAAAAAATTACTTCCGTATAGAAGAACCGGCATCTGAAAAATGTTCTCTTTCAGACCACAGAGCCCAATTTCAAGGGACTATGCCAGAGGCAAGTGTCATGACAAGCAAAAGATAGTAATTGACTGTTCATTGCCCCTTCAATACAAACACTAGACAGCAGCTAAAGCAGCTAGTAGGAGCCACCTTCAAAACACAGTGACTCTTCAGGCTAACAGACCTGTAGAATTTCTTGTGAAAGGATGCAACAGAGATGAAAAATTTACACGGGTTCAAGGAGAAATTGGACAAGTTCACAGAAGAGAAACCACTCAGGAGTTTCTGAATAAACCAAACCAAACTCTGGCTCAGAGATTCCATGAGCTGAAAGTAGCTGAAGACCAAGCACGAAAAGTAAAGTATCTAACACTTATCTTGTTCTCAATGTTCCCCATGCATCCACTTACAGACGTTTTTGAGATGGGTCATGTGAAGAATTAGGGAACTTCTGGGTTCCTGTACATGATTTTGTCTTCTATGGCTGTTGTCAGACACAGGATACTAGGCTAGAAAGAACATCAGTGTGATCTAGTGTGGAAACTCTTCTGTTTTAAAATTATTTAATAAACGTATTTTAAAACAGAACATTCCAATTAAAATATAGATAAAGTATTTTGTTCGGATCACTCTCCCAAAACTGCCAGCTTGATAAAATACATTAAATTCAAATGTTTCCATGAGCTTGACCTTGCATTCAAAATATTAGTTAAGAAATTATTACATCTCTACTGAAATAACATTACTGATTATTCTCCACCAAAACATCTACAGCAGTTTCACAGCTTTGCCTCCTACACACTGTATCTATGTAAGCTTTTAGTGCGCAGCAGAACGGTATACTACCAAAGAGTTCTGGCTGCCATTTTTCTCCTCGGAAAAGCTAAATTACCCCTTCTGGGTTGGGTTTGCAGGTTGTTTTCCTTCCTGAAAAGGGATAGAAAAAAATAGATGGAAGAACATGTCACAGGCATTAGCCTGTTCACTAATTAGGGAGACATCTATACTCCTGTTTGTTCCCTCTCCACCGTACCTCTGGCAGCGTTTCTGTCACCTGCATTCAAGACCTCTTAGATCCTAAATTCAAAGTCTAAGAAAGACTACCTGAGCACACGCATTCCTCAGCTGCCAATACTCCACTACACAGTTTGGGAGAGTGGAACAGAGCTGACAAACCTAAACCATTAACACCTCATTTGAAGAAAATCTGATAATAATATGAGAAAATGCAGAAGTACCAGAAGTCAGAACTGGGTTATGTCAGAGGAGCAAGAGAAAAAAAATTAATTTGTAAATATTAAAAAATTACATTAACCACCTACTGAAAATACTTAATACTAGAATCTGAGAAAACACAGTACGTACTTACATTGAAAAGAGCCAGTAAATGTGACTTAGAGTGTTACAAACAAACCTTTCACGCATTCGCGAGCTAGCTGAAACAATTGTTTAGAGAATGCTATTGTAAAACATACACAGGTTGACAATTTTAGGCTAGTAGAATTTTACAACAACACTGAACTAAGGAGAAATTGCTGAAAAACTGACTTTCAAAAAAAGCCTCTCCCCAAGTCTCAAGAGTCCATTAAGTAAAATTAATCTTGGTGTTAGGAGAAGTATTATTTGCATTCAGATGCCACCAACAAAGCTTCAAAAGAAAAAGCAGTAAGTATTCTGTTAACTTGCAGAAAAGGGTTAACAGCAGCAGGCCAGGGTTCTGTACTAGAACTACTTCACGTATTCCCTAATGGTCCAGAAAGCAAGAAGTGGCAAAACTCACTCAAATGAAAATTATTCCGGTTAAGGAAGGAACTGTAAGAACTTCAGACGGTCTAACCAAGCCAGATAAAAAGGGAAATACATGACTGACAAAAAGAACAATCGACAAGGTATTGCATGTCAAGATGAATATTCTACACACCAACCTTCTGGCTTTTAACAATGAATTCAGAGACACATTCACTCTGGATAGTAGTCCATTGAAGAATTATATTCAGTTTAAAAAAAAAGTATATAAATTTTTTGGAGAATATTACAATTGGTACATTACAAACTGAATACAGCATTCCAAGTAGGCACACAATGTAACAAATGGTTTGAAATGCTAACTAAACTAAAATAGTTTCAAAAAAAGTGAAAGGTAGTGACAGCCATCTTAAAGAGGATGCCAAAAAAACATCAGAAAGATCAGGTATGTTAACTGTAACTGAGAGATGCAGAGTAACACACAGGAAGAGGTATAGAAAAAACATAAGCACTTTAAATTCCGCTGGAGTTTTATAAGAATATATTCAACTAAACTATGGGGTTAAAACATCATGAATAACATAACATCACTATGAAATTCATCATTAATACAAGACAATACATTTCCATACAATTGCTCAGATCCCCAAACTTGGCTTAAAAAAAAATCACTAACTCCAAACCTAATGCAATTTTTAAAAGGATTACATGTTTTATTAAACAACATAATAAACTGTAACAATTAAGACTGATCTTGAAGAATAGTGAACTACTACAAGTTTTATACATTAAACTTTTCAGTGGCACTACACAGCTTTCCAAAAAGTGATTCTGAAAAGAAAGGAAAGACAAAAAGATGTGTCCTATAATGAAACCTTAATTCTTTTCTGGAGATGGCAACTAACAGGCAGAGAGAATAGCACAAAAGTTAAACTCTCAGCTCTACAATAAGTAGAATTCTTGAACATGATTTTTTTTTTTTCCTCTCTTTGGCAGCAGCCAGCAAGCATACACATAGCTCTGCAATAATCACAGCACATGCTGCCTTTAGCCCAGCTAGCAAACTAAAAAAAGCTTGGTTAGAGTAGCAGAGTTGTGAGGCTGCAGGATCTGAACATATAAGGGAGGTCACAGAAGATAATAGGACAGTAATGAGGGCTGTTACTACAGTGGTGGGATACAGCAGCAGACAGAAGATACAAATCCACAGGAAACCAGGTTTCGTTAGCTCTGCTGCTTATAGAATAATTTGTTTCCCTTGTGTTTTACAGATTTGAATACTAATATTTCTGCACACTGTAGCTTTGATCACTGTGTTAAATGTAGCTCTACTGAATAAAAGGATTAGTTTGTCCAGATTGGCACAGCTATGACTGTGATATGAAGAGAACTCCAGGGAAAAACCTTTGAAGATCAAGTGCATGCTCAATTTTGTAGGTTGAACTGGCAGTAGTAGCTGAAGGTGTTTTTTGTCATGCATATCATTTACAGTATGATACATACAACAATACTACCACAGTTCAGTATACAGATTATGAGCATTTTTAGATTACTTAAATTTGTCTTGCTGTTAAAAGGGGCAATCCCACCCTCCCCTTACTCAAAAGGCCAAGGAGTCAGGCAGCACTAGCACTCATGTTGGTACACAACCAGTTGGATTTGAGAAGTGGACAGCACAACTACAAAAGCCAAAAAGGGGTGGGAGGGAGCAAGACCAGCCCTTCTGGATGCAGCACATACTCTGCACCGACTTCAGCAGATCATCAAACCACAACTGCAAGGTTTCGGGCCACAGTTAAGCTGATCTAATGGCCAGCCAGTGCCCAAACGATTCACTACCAGCTGTGCATCCCCTGTGCCGGCTCTAATGCACATCCCATGTCACACTGAGCCAACTCCATTTGATTTTTAGTTGCCTTCTCACTTAAATTCAAGAAACTAAAATGATGGAAAATCAAAAGGACAAAAGTAATTAGCAAAACGTCAGATTAAACCAAGACCTAGCACAGAAAGAGGTTGGGGGTGGGAGGAGCTGTTTGGAACCATTCCTTTCAGCAGCAACCAAGCAGGTCAAATGCAATATAAAATGACAACCCTGAACAGAACAAGTGAATATAACATCTCAGGAACCCTCAATCTTTGCAAAGTTTGAAAAGACTTTATGAAGGAAGGGTAAATTCTTTCGATGTTAAGTTTCTCTTTTTTAATCTTTGCTAGGTCCTGCCTAACCTAGACAATCAATTTTGTTCCCACCACACTGCAGTGTAAACAAACAATAGGAATGAGAAGGACCAAAACGTTAACATTGCTTTTGTGCCACCAAACAAGCTTTTGTTTTTCCAGTCATTCCCAGCACCCTTTCGAAAGGTTCCCACAGCCCGTATAAACAACACGCAAGCCGAGCGGGATGACTGTACGTACCTCCTACATCGGCAGCCAGCAACCGCAGCATGTAGCTCCCCTAACTAGACAGCCACACATCCACCCCATGACATGGGACACCACCCACCCCTACCCTTGAAACAAAAAAATCCGGCCTGTGCTCCTGAGTCATACTGAGTGCTATCTAGTGCTCCCGCCAGGCACAGCCAAACATCAGTAATGGCCGAGCTGAAGTTTGACCCTCGGTTATTTCAGCATCAGCCCACTTGTTTTCTGTTGCATATCAGGAATTACTTGATTTCAAAATAGTCAAGCATAACAGAATTCAAAGGACAAATAACAACAAAACAATTTGCAAGATTTACCATGGCAATAAGCTATAAAGCCGGGAATACAACACAAAACCTGAAATGAAGAAACAGTATGTCCTGGAAACAAATCAAATATAACCGTGAATGTCAAAGTTGTTTTGCTACAGCAAGCCATGTTTAAGAACCACCCAAGTTTTAGTGCACTCTCTGGTATGTGAAACTTCCAAAATTAAGTTAAACATTTAGACAAGCTAAGAAACTGCCATTATGGAGATGATCAGGGTCATTAACACAAACGCACTTCTGTATTACAGGTTTGAAAAATGGAAAGTTCAGACACCTGTCTAAATTATTTAGAGCCCACCTAAGATTAGAGCCCACATAAGATATTCTAAGTGGAGCACATATTTCACACATATTATCACTTTCCTGAAGACACATAATGTCAAAACAGTTGAGAATTACTACCGTGTTACTAAGGGGCTACCAAAGCCTGCATGCTACACTTTCCATGTTTCATGAACACGAAGCGGCGGTTCAGGACCGCGTGCGGCACAGCTGGCAGTGCGGAGCAAGTCCAGGGCAAGCCAAAGTCCAGCACGAGTCAAGCAGTGACCACGTCGAAATCTTAACCAGACCAGAGACAGCACACTCAGAATCCCCTGGCTGCCACAGATAACACAACTAAGACGCCACGAAAGCAGAGGAGTACAACTGCCCCCTTCTACTACGGGCACACGTCTACCACCCTCTTGGCTACGCAAAGAAGTTTAAACATGCACCAGGTGGGCAGTCTGGGGTGAGGGGCAGCACACCAGGTTGAATCGGCTGCCGCCTCCGGGACTCTTGCAACCAGCATCAAGTTAGGAGAAAAGCAATTCCCAAACACAGTGCCCCAAACAAACTGATTATTTCAAATTCCATCTTGCTGGAATATCCAACAGGGCCTGCTATCTAAGCAGGTGGAGAAAGAATCAGCGTCAAAAGTTTCCTGGCAAAGAAAAAAAATACACAGCAGCTTTGCCTTAGCATGATATAAAGGATGCTGAGGATGCCCTCAAGATCCATAAAAAATGTCACTATTGTACTCAGCAGTAAAGAAAAAAAAGTCACCTGTCATTGCAGTGATGCACCCGCTCACACAAACACCATGGATCTGAAGGCACATTCATCAGCTCTGGCAACAACAGACAAAACTGCCACCGCAGAACTCAGGAACAAATGTTGCAAGTAAGTTAGACAAGGATATCTCCAGGATCACAGCTTCAGGGACCTTTTCTATTGTGCTAGATGATCTCTTGCTCTGAGCATCATTGCATGCATTAAACCAAAATGACAAGATATAAACAGCAAGAGAAGCAGGCGCTCCTGGCAAACTGCAGGTTTACTGCCCGCCTGACCCGAGCTCAGGGCCACAAGTAACACTGCTTAGTGAAGGCACAGCATTTGGTAAAGCAAAGGTGTAGACATCCTCTCTTCAAGAGATTCAAAACCATGCCAAGCTACGTGGGATGACGCTTCCCGCAAAAGATGAGTAACATTTCTTCAGAGATGCCTGAACCCAAAGTTGTCATTTTGGTTATCACTATTAAGTGGTTATGGCCTTGAACACTGAAGAAAATATTCTTTTAGAAAACAGCCTTATTAGGCAATGGAGAAGTCAGTGAAAGCATGTACCTACTATTGTCAAGGGTAGCAAAGAAATGCAAGATTTCGCAGCTACTGCAAGAGCTAGCGAGGGACCTCTCAAGCATGAACGATGCCAGAACACTGAAAGGCTTGCACTTGCCAGGGAACATGCCGAGCAGCTTACCCTCCCAGAAAGGGAAGTTGGGAAAAGGCTTGAAACCTTTTCTTCCCCATTGGCTTTGCATTGTGGTGTTTTGGGCTTGTCAGTCATTTAGTAAGACAAGTAGCTTGTCCTGAAGTAGCCTGCTTGCTTCCAAAAACACTGCAACTCTTTTCATTCCTGCAGATATATAAAGACACACATTCTACCCCATAAAGCATATCACATATTTTACACAAAGAGAACAGTATCATTTCACGTGCAGTTTGTAATATGGCAAACTCCATACGAGCAGATCCTGCACACTACAGCAGATCTAAACATGATGTTTCACCTTAAAGAAAAGATGGTATACTTTATCCTGAAAAACACATGCTCCAGAAGTATTCACCAGCCATCTGTGAGAACACAGAGCCAATGAATGCAGCAAGGACATTATGTCAGTCAAAGAGGGCAGAGTTAGGTAGATACTGTCAACAACATGCACCCTGGGTTTGCAGTTCCTGTCCTTCAGAAGTTCAAAGCAATTGCCACAACCTACAACACCACAAAACCACAGCTGAGTAACCCTAACTCTGCACAACCAAGTTCCGGAGTACTTCATTCCATCAAAAAGACCTCCCAATGCTCCACATGCAGTCAGCTCTCCACCACCACCTTTAAGCTCTTTGATAATCCCAGCAAGGGGACACACAGGGGAAGTCTCTGGGAACCTGTACCACACCAAGGTCTCCTCCCACCTGCCTGGCCACCCAGAGCAAGATTTCTAAAGGAAGAAGTCCTGACGAGGGAGAATGACAAGCTTTGACATCAAACCAAAAGGTTGAGGAAGTGGAGAAGGGAACATAGGAACAAGCATAAGGGGTTATCCTAGAGTAACTTCAGGTTTCTGATTTTCAAAGAGACCTATGTGTAAAGAGGGGGACCAGGGAAGGGAAAGAATGATTCCATGATTACAAATCGGGATACTGCAGTGGCAAGACTCACTGATTGAGGTTTATGAAGCGTTTAGAGGAAACTATCGCAACTCCTCCTCCCCCAGTGCCCCCTTCCCCACAGCTCCAGTTCGGCAAGGCCAGGTTTCACCACAGCACGTTCACACCTCTCGGCTCCACCTGCGAGCAGCTCTCCTGCCTCAGTAAGGAGGTAAATCTTGTGCTTAGAAAGTGTTGGTATTCAGCAGTATGCCCTGCCCTCCGAGTACACCTCACCTCAGCCTGCCCACGCTGAAGAGCTCACAGACTTCTCAGTGCTGCTTCTCCAGAAAAGGAACAAGCAGCTCACGCCATCCATACTACTGAAGGGTTTTCCAGAAAGTGAGCACTTCAAAACATTCACATTTGAACAAGTTAAAATAGTCAGCCTTTAAACAAGAAGCATTACTTAACCTTAACTACCTCAGAGCCATCCCTCTGCTATAAGCAGCCATCCAGTTTCAGGTCACAAGACAAACTAGATTCACCCAGGCCACCGTAGCCAGCCACCACCTGCTATAGGCTTCCCTGGCTCTGTAGCTGTGAGGAAGTCGTCCTGCGTGATCAATCAGAAACACAGATCACCCAATTTCAAGAAACACGTTACTTTTCCCCTCCACAACATCCCAACAACCCCACACCCATACGACACGTAAAGCATATCAAAATGCTATTCGCTATCATAACAACGTATGTGGGTTACAAAATATGAACAGCGCTCTCAAACTTTTGTGAGACTATTAAAGGGAAAGTGCTTTTCTGTTTGGGTTTTGTTGGTTTTCTTAAAATACAATCTGAGGTAAATAGCATTGCAAAATGTATCATACTGGTGCAACTATAAGTTACAGCCAAAACCGAAAACAGCACATAAAATTAAAACATCCATTAAAACTTTTCCATTTTAGGGCCTTATTTGTGGTTGGTCAAAAAACTAGGCAAATTTTACTAGTTCATACTGCAATGGCCACCACTGATCATGCTAGAAGGACTTAGGAGGGGAAAAAAGAGCTGTTCGAGAACAAATCTTGCCCTTGTAGCTACTTGTGAGCATGCACCTGCTGAAACCATCACGTCAGAATTGTACTGGCAAAACAGCACGAACTGACACTCCTCATCCTCCAGCGCAAAGCCAACCATCTCAGCTCAAGATGCAGGCAAAGCTTATCTGAGCGAAGCAAGCTAGTTTTGGCCAATAAGGCATATTTCACACACCTCCTCTTATACCAGCCAAGCTGCGGGTGCTGTATTCTCTAACCAAAGTTAAGAACTTCAATTGCCCCAGCACACAGTGAAAAGATGTTTGCAGGTATGTTAAGACACGACATTATAGAAAAAATACATTGTTTCGCTCTTGTAAGAGCAACTGCAGTTGTTTTGGAGAATATTGAGAAAACAAAATGTTGAAGAGCTACTGAATAATAAAGACTCGTCTACTTTGCAAAGATGAACACTCTGGAAGAGATGATGGCATAGATTTTGTCATGGTGAGCACAAACAAGATTGAATACAGTAGTTTGATTTTTTTCTGATGTTCCTCACTTCTGGAGTACTTGACCTTGCAAACTAAATTGTATTATAGCACATGTGCGTTATGTTTCCAAATTTAAATTATTTTTATGAAACTCTGAAAAGAAATTAGCTATTTCAAAGTAAATGGGGGTGCAAAACAAAACAGAAACCCCACAAACAAGTATGCTTCTTTAAGCATAAACTTCATGTATATGGGCTGCAAGTGGAAGTGCTCTCAGACATAAATCATTACCACAGTACTGACAAAAAAAAAATCACAAGGATCTATTAGAAAACATTTAACTGCAACATATAGATTGATACAGGATGAACACTGGAGTGGCTGTTCAGAACTTCTGGTAGAAAGAAGAAGGCAGGATGAACAACATTGCAACAGGATAATTGCTCCCATTCCCTCTCCCTGCCCAAGAAATGTTCCCTCACAAACGAGCTGCAATGCCTCTAGCATTTGTTACAGCCAAAAAATGTCTTGCATATGCAAAGTTCTCAAAGAAGAGAAGCAAATATGTACTTTAATATTTAAGTAAGCGCCTAATCAAGCCGTTATGTTCATTTACTGATTCCAGCTGATCAGAGAACAGAGCTAAAAAATTACTTCATTATTTCACCCATCATCTATATAAAGTGAACGCTGGAGAACCACATTTCATTTTCTATTGAACACGAAACTATCACAGGTAAGGAAGTGGACAGGGATCAAGTATTCCTCCTCTCGCCTCACACAGGAATTAGAAGGTATCCAACACAGCTGACAACTTGTATATTGGAAACAAGTCACTAAGCAGTGAATTGCCCTCTCTGTCCTTGAAGCCATGAAACACGTTCACCCAAGAGGAAGCCACTAAGGGTCACCAAATGCACAGAAACAACACAGCCCTACAGCACACACTGACAGCAACCAGAATGGTGCTCTGGGACAGGGACTTGTAAGCGCATAGTGCTGCCTACAGTCCTTCACAGACATCCACTGGTGACCCCTGAGAGATACAGGATACTGGGCTAAACTGACCTTTGATTAAAGCCAGAACAGCCTGTGTAATAACCAGTGGCCGTACCACCACAAAGCAAGACCAAGAAGTTTGTTAACAGTAAGTTAACTTCTACACTTACATGGTTCTAGGTCTTCATCAGACAAATTTTTGAGGTCTTTGTAGCCTTTGCTGTCGCAAGAGACTATCTTACAATCCGTAGAAGTGATCTTGGTAAGCAGATTTTGTCTATCCTGTGAACACATAGAGCATTTCAGTACAGACCCATCCATCCGTTTCCACAAATTCACTAAATCACAAGACTTTCTGTCATGGAAGAGCATTTTCAAGAGCAATTACATGTAATCCTCATCATCACTTTCAAGAATTACCTGATACAGACAGATAAGAGAAGGCTGAAGCAGCTCTGCAGATAGGGTCTTTGTCTTACTTTTATTTCAAATGTAATGTACGTATAGTCAGTTAACAAGCACATGTTCTTCAGAAAAAGATCGAGAAGATTAAACATGTTCGTTAAATACAGCCTGAATTTAAAACATGCTGACCAAAAGATACTTAACTAACTTAGTTTACTTTAAAGAGACAGAAGAATAGCATTCCTCTCTGTTTAATAACATTGCCAGGCCTAAATCATCACACACCATTCCTTTCTTTTACTGATTCAGAGACAACAAATTCCATTGAAGTAATTAACAAAACTTTTGCAAAGCACCGCATGGGGGGAAGTAAAGTTAACTTGTCAGTCTAAGAGTCTAAAGA
>NW_009661371.1:1608876-1610780 GCF_000708025.1 Charadrius vociferus
GTTACTGTAAATTCACATGCTTTCTAATAAACATTTTTGTTCCCAGACACTGCTGTAACAGTAAATTATTCAGCTTGAACAAAGGAATTACATCCTCTAAGCTGCAAGAGGAGGAAAAACTTAAACCTTGACAAATATAGTTTTAATAACGTAAAATGATGTATCTTCTTGAGATATTTATGATCCTGGAACACCAACAAGAATATGTAAGTGCCACCCAGAGACAGAACCCAGGCTGCCATTAACAACCAGATGATGATAGAGCGGGAAAGGGTAGATTTAGTTTGGAACCAGGAATGTATAATCACCATATCAAAAAAAAAAGACATAGTGCCTTTTAGCTCCCATAGCTATTAAATACAGCATAGCATTGACCATCTCCTTAACACCATGACCTGAAGAGAATGCAACTTCCTTTCCCGACCTCCTAGTTCCAGGGCCAAGAAAAGCAGAGTGTGAACTGAATAGAGAGTTCAACTTCTTTTACCCCCCTTTTAAAAACAGCAGTGATGACAGCAAGCTGAAGATACAGAGTATTTTGGTCTAAAAAACCCAGTTGTCTTACCTGTCAGCATACTTGGGTCTCAAAAAGAAACTGCAAAGTGTCAGGTGCCCCATCTACCTTTGAACTTCCTACTGATGTCTAGGTTTTCCCCCGAGTTTTCAGAGGCTGTCTCCTTCTCAGTGGAACAGACAAGTACACAGTTGGGAAACAGACTGTATGTACTCTCAAATGTGTAGCACAAACAAACTAAAGCACAGAGCGAGCACGCGCTGCTGGAATTCTGGAGTATGGCTTTCTGTTCACAGGCACATATTTTCGACCTTCAGCCACCACACATTTCTGCTACATTTCATCTTTCTTTACTTTCGATTCCATCTTGTAAAGACAACACAGAAGAGCAGGACCCTAGCAACTAACCCACAGGATGCTCACAGGCTGCTTATTCTTCTTTTAATGAAGAACCAGACAAATCCTACAACTTTTTCCTTCAAAGTCTTTCTAGACTCCATGAAGAGAGATGCAGAGAGGAAGCCGTGCCGAGGCTAGGCTCACGCAAACAGTTTTCACACAGAGTTACGATTTCTGGATTTATGTCTGAATACTGTCTCATCAAATAAACGACATTCAACCCACTCTCTTCACTTTTTAGTACATCCTTTTCATAGGAAACTAAGTGTTGCATAAATTTTAACTCCTGAATAGTACAACTTAACACCGACAGATCTAAACGCTCGTTCCCTGACTAACTACTGTGGTGGTGTCCTCTTCGGTTGTGAGCAAATTAAGATACTCTATTGAAACAATCTAAGTTTTGCTGTAGTTTTTGCTCAGAGGGAAGTTCTGCAGCAAGGCTAAAAAGCAAAGCCAAACAAACCCCAGGCAGACAGGCAGAGTCCCATTCCCACACGCTCCCCTTCGCTCCCCTGCCTCAGAGGGAGGTCTGCAGCGGGAGCAGGAGCGCTCACTCGCCCCTGCTTCGTGAAGAACCAACTCCTCCGTCAAACAGGAAGAGCCAACACTGCTACTGGCTTCTAAACTGCATTTAAAAAAAAAATAATAAATGCTTTACGTGAAAAAGCAACTCCTGAATAACGCTTCCCCGTGACAATAACAGCAGCATTTTCCACCCAAGTGTTATGCAAATGAGCAGGCAGGAGGCAGCCACAGGGTCTGTCTACGAGAAGCCACTCAACCCTTTCAAGGAAAAAAAAAAAAAAAAAGCAAACCCCAAAACCAACGCAACGCAAAAAAGCCACGAGGGGGGTGTGGGGCGCGGGTGGGCGTTTGAAAACCCTCACGCCTCAAAGCGGCACCGCGGCCGCCCGCTTCGCTCCCGCCCTTGCGCAACTTTCCGCCGGCGGTGGCGGTTCCGCTCGGCCCACTCGGACGGGGGGGCGGG
>NW_009661371.1:1612682-1620744 GCF_000708025.1 Charadrius vociferus
ACGACCCGTCGGCGGTAAGAACCGGCCGCGGAAGGTGTTGGTCACCTGGCGGCTGTTGCTGCGCCTCCGCTCTGCCGGTGCTCCCCGAGCCCAGGGCCTGCCTGTCCCCGGCAGGGCCCGGTCTCTGGGCTCGGGCTTCTCCCCAACGCCGCCCAGCTCTGGGCGCCTCCAACGCGGTAGTCGGGATAACGGTTGTACAGGCCCTACTCAGAAAGATTAAAAAAAAAAAAAATAGTAATTTCAGGAGCTTCTCCCGTTTATTCCAGAGTTGTGACTGTTACACGAGAGCTCCGCCGGGGTTCCTTTAGTACGTGATGCAGAGATACAACGCTGTTCATTAAACACAAGGAAAAAAATAAAAAAAATGCTGCTTATTAGCTGCGTGGGATGGCTGCACTTTTCTGTGCACAGAGAAAAGCTTGGGCCCTCTGGACAAAAAAAAATAAATAAAAGCAGTATTTGATCCTGTTACTATCACGAAACGCACCCACAAGAGCAAAATTAAGATTATTCACGTAATTTATGTCTGGCATTTCCTTCCTTTGGAGTGCTAATCTCTGCCATGTGAATGTATCCCCTGGGCAGAGCGTAGACAGACGGTAGCAGCTCTGCCCAGACCCCATGCCAGCCCTGGGCCAGAGGCTATCTAACCACGCTAAAAGACTTCAGATTGCCCCCTAACTTTTTCCCATCTGCTGTTCAGTCTTAATACTGCCTCTTACCCTCCATCACCTTAGGGTGGATGTTTCTTTACCCTTTCCCATAACCTCCTTTACCTGATTTTTCTCTCCCTGCATATTAAAAATGGGTGTTTGAGCTTACCTGAGTCTCCAAACCTCTCCCTTGTCCCCACTGGGACAACGTAGCAGAGGAGCACTCTCACTCTTCAGAGCTCCAGCCAGGTCCCTTTCTCACCAGCTGAAGCTCCGCACCTCAGTTGCTACCCAGCTTACGCTTTTCGTCACGAATTGGCAGGGGCTGTTTTTGCAGACAGCAGCCTCCTTCACCAGCTTCCTCACAGAGCATCGCTCACCTTTCCCACAGAATGACAAAGCAGCCCTGTAATAAATACATAGATTAATATGTAATCAGGTAATTAATTTAAACTTTATATTCCTGGAGCAGGCAGTAATTAAGTCTGCATGAGTAATCTAATTCTAATATTTTCATTTTGGTTGGGTTTTTTTCCTAAGTTTACAAAAACGTGCGTGCATTTTTTGCGATCTACAAAGCAAATAGCAGTGCTAAAACTTTTTCATCTACAGTATGGATCTCTGCCCCTTGAGCTAAGAGAACGGAGGTCTCTCCCCTCAGACCTCATTCACATCAAGGAGTTACTGGTTCCTATTTCTTCGACCTATTGCTTATTCTTCTGGCTTTCCATTTTCTTGTGGTGTTCTCCCTTTGCCAGTTGAATAATAAATTTACAGATATATCAAACATATCTGGGACACTAATACTGAGTACATATTACTTGCGAGTGAAGGAAAAAGTTGGCTGTCTAATTGGTGTAGATCACTGGCAATGGCAGATGCATCGCTCAAGAAACAGAAAATCACTACGCTGCCAGCACCAATGATAGTGACGAGACTGTATGTGGATTTAATGAAAATGTTACGATTTTTTTATTAGTCACAGATTAAAATGGTTCAGCGCCTAGTCTTTAATGGAAATGTGGTCATGACTGACTGCACTTCAAACAGTGGGGATAAAAATAGGAATCGTACTGCAGATCAATGCACTGGCAGAACTAAGCAGGAAGATTAACACTGTTGTATGCCAGACTAATGCCACCGCACATACAGTTTCAATAAAACTTATTTTAAAAATAAAACATAGAACAGTTTTAAGCAGAACTGTATTGTTTTCAACACACAATCCAGTGAGAACACAAAAAAAACCTTGCCAGAGGTTATTACTGTGCATGAAATAGTGAGAGAGCTAGAGAAACGCTGGTTTTCAGCACTCTGTCTAGAGGCTGAAGGGATACCTGCTGGCTGTCTGGATGTATTTTCTTCCTGTGGTGTTTTTAATCTTGATGGACTACCATCTGTACCAGAAGTTGGTATTAAGCTTAATGGCAAGACTGCACTCTATCATTTTTTTATTACGCTTAAAATGTACGTATAAGAAAAACTGCACTGAAATACATTAAAACTTCCCCATGACTTTGGTAAGTGAAAAGACTACGTGCTAAAAGGCATAGAAAAATTAGATGATGATTTGAAAATACACATTAGCCAGGAGAGAGAGGGCACATGCATTAGTAACAAATCTACAAGAAAACTGTTATTATAGAGGAAAGCTGACCCTGTATTGTACTATGTCATCTTTAAAGTGACATAAATAATAAGGTGAAATAACCAAATGAAAGGAGCAAATTCAAATACTAAACCACCATTTTCAAAATCTGATTAATTTGCCCATATTTTTTATTTTATCAGATGTCTGTGATAGATTTTGAAAGCTTGAAGTGCTGTTTGCAGATAAAGGGAAGCATAAAGGATTTCTTTGTGTTGGAAAACATGGACTCAAATGAAGTTAATGCCGGAGGAGGCCTTCTGTACAAGGTTTAGTTCATTTTGACTAATGCAATTTAAATTCACATCCTTAGTTTTTTTTTAAGACTATTTGCCCTGAGTGTTTACAAGATAGGCGCATCCTAACGGCTTGCAGTGCTGTGCATCACATGGCCTGCAGAAATGAGAATGGAAACGGAGTGCTGCCTCAGGCGGATGCTTTAGCTTCTCTAACCTGCCCATGTCCGAGGCTCCACGTGCCAGGGTTTGAGATGGGAGACGCAGGCAGCCCGTGTATCGGGGTCACAGGCGGTGCATACGTGTGGGGGTCCCAGGCTGGGGAGGGTTTCTGAAGCAGGGTTGCTGCCTTAGAAACAGACCCTTTAGCAAGATTCTTGTGAAGAGGGAGTCCCACTAGACACGAAGTCCTGGCTTGCAGCGTAGCGCTTATCCACCTTTTGGATGCCCACTGCCAAACACAGGCCAGAGCTGTGGGGAAGCTGCGCTGTTGTGCCGCAGGTGTAGGAGGCGGCAGGCAATGGAGCGGGGGACGCCCAATCAGCAGCTGTCTTAATCACAGCATGTTCTGCTGGGTGAGAAGAAAATCTCAGGAGCAGATAAAAGGTAGCAAAATGGGCAAGATAAACAAGTGACAAGGGAGTAGAGCCATGCTTTTTGTTGGTCATGAAATATGGATTGGTTCATCTGTCTCAAGCTTCACTCTACTAGCTGCAGCGTGTATGTTGCACATGGGTTGTCAAAAGCTTCATACTAAATCTACTAATTCAGACCGCCTGCTGCCACTTCTTAAGTGGTATGAAACATCCTATCTATCTGCTTTATGTAAGGATATGACAGACTTCGAGTAAAGAAGCAAAGAGCTCCTTCCTTTACAGGCAAGCTTCCTAGCAAAGTCATGGCTAGTTCTAGCTTTAATTCCCAACAAATGAAACTGCTGTCCTAGCTGAGCTTGGGGAGGTCATTTTAAATACCCTGCACGATGGAACTGAAACGTCCTCCCTCCCAGCAGTTAGACATTTGGTTAGTTTCTGTTTTCTTGCTTTTCAATAACGTTTTTAGTGACTGATAAGGCATAATTCACATTTCTCCCACAGTTTTACAGAGTATTGTAAAGCTGCACGCAGGCAGGTTACAACAAACTTCGACAATAAAATCATGGTTGTAGATAGAACCTACTGCATTCAAGCAAAATATAAAAGATACAACAGAAGAGACAACAAGAAACCAAGAAAGAAAATCTTCTTTCATCTTCATTCCTATAGGAAATTTCGGACAGGAAACAGGGCCTCACAGACATACTGAGCTCCAGCAGAGTTATAATGCAATTTTTCTGTTCCAATAAAAGGAACAGGTAATGAAAAATAGAGCTACCCAAGATCTCATTTTCGAGAGTTGTAATAGCCTGACACTTCCCAGTTGCAGATAGAAGGTCTGGGAAAGAGAGAAGAAATTTGTGAGACAGATAAGGCCAGTTTTCATGGATGCATTCAAATAACTGGAGCCTATTTCGCAAGCCTCCTTCCTGCTTGGGAGACAAAGGGAATAAATTTACTGCAAAGAACATCAATGAAAGTTTAGCCAGACGTAACTACAGCATAGCCAGGATCAGGATGCAAGTAAAGATAAAGGACGGTGCTGCGACAGCACCAGCTCAGGAAGCTGGTAGCACAGATGATCTCATCAACAGGGAATTTCAATCTCAAACCATAGATCTTGGTGACAACACCATCCTTTGCCATGGACATCTACTTATACATTTCATAGTAGTAATATCATATCAGAGAGGATTTGTGAATTCTTACCCTGACTCAGGAAAACTCAGGAGGGGAAAAAATAAAAATAAAAATCTTACCCTGACCGAGGAAACTCGGTTTCTTTACAGCACTGTTGAACACTGCGTGCAAAATTGTACTTTTAAATGACACGGCTTTAACCAAAAACACTGGGTTTTGTGAAATGTTTGGAACGGACCCCCAGTTTGACCTGACCTGTGCAACATTGCAGGCTCGGATCTCCAGTCTTAGAAACCTTACGGGCAGGTATTTAACTCTATTCCTACTACTAACACAACTGATAACGCACTCAGGTGAACTGATTTCTGAATGCTCTCCAAATCGGCACCAAAACACAAAGACTGTGAGGTTCACCAAGGCCATGATTACAGCAGGACTAAACCAGCACTAGAACCTTGTTTAAAATTAACTGTATCCTGGAAAAGTCGGGGCAGACATAGCAAGGGTAGTGCAGATCAATGTATTGGCAAAACTACATTGGGCAGCTTGCCTGAAAGCTCACTGCTAGCAAGCTTTGTCGGTCTCTTGTCACTATTGGACCTGAAATTAACAGTAATTAAAAGAGAGCTTAGATACCTAACTAAGAGTAGCTACTTGTTCCCGTAAAAGCCACAGAGGGAGCACAGAAAATTCCCATGGGAGAGCGTCTATTCTGTGCCTCTGTTAAGTACTAGTTTACAAAACATCAGCCTGTTTATAGTATTTGTCTAACTGTGTGCTTGAACTTGAAAGCGTTAGCATCTTTCTTCTATAATCTATATTTAGCCACAGTAGTCTTAACTTTCATGGTAAGCAAAGCAGGTTTGGTGGGAGCAAATCCTAATAAGGTATCCCCCGGTATTGAAAATAACTGAGTCACAGTCGTAATATTTAAACTATTTATAATACCATTAAACAACAGTTCATAGGAAACCACTGTGGAAACCTGTTTTCAGTAACATTGCTGGGGTTTGTGACAGATTGATCTTAGTGCTGAATAACCCCAAGCCATAGCAGAGCGCAATTTTTTTCAGAAATTTCATTAATTTCTAGTTCCCATCTCCAGAGGTAATTCTACAAAATTTAAGATTCATGTTTTGACTTAAATTTGACTACCTATATTTCATGTTTCTTTCGAATACTATCTGGCACTGTCCTGCTCTCCAGTATAATTAACATTTTGTTCAGCCACCTTACTTTGGCCATCAGCAGCCCATCATCAGTATACATTTTATAAAACAATTATTCAGCACGTCAGCTCCTGAAAAAAATGTCTGCATAGATGTAAAAAAGACAGTCTTAGGAAGAAAAAGACATTGGACTCGTATGCAGCTAACTAGGAGAATAGCCACTAACTAACAAGCAACACAGCATTCTCATCAATTAAAGTTTCTGAAGCCAATTCTACTTTTGATTTTAATTACATGGCTATAAAACTGGACACTGAAGTTTTAGGCAATCAGCACCTGGTCCTCCAAATTAACAGTCAGTGGAATGGGGGTAAAGGCACTTTCCCAAAGCCTATCTGAGCAAGACAGCTCTCAATTTATCTGAATTAGGCTATTAGTACTGCCATGAAGCGTCAACAGTATCTCATCAAATTCTAGGCTTTGAGGCTTTTCTGAGGTTACATTTTGCAATCAAAAGTACTGGCAAATGAATATAAGTCTAGAACTTCATTTCAATTAGCTTACATATTCTCCAGTTAGCAACTTGTTTCCTGCGTTGTAGTCTTTTACTTGGTAGTACATTCTTTCTTCTCCCATGTCTAAGCAAATCAAACTCTCCCATGACTGAATAAAGTAGAATCATGTTTCTGTAGTTGTGCTGCTCCAGAATAAACAGATTTTAATTTAAATACTTACATTTCAATAATGATATTTTAATTATATATACA
This sequence comes from Charadrius vociferus, assembly GCF_000708025.1. Classification (NCBI taxonomy): domain Eukaryota; kingdom Metazoa; phylum Chordata; class Aves; order Charadriiformes; family Charadriidae; genus Charadrius; species Charadrius vociferus. The sequence goes on from NW_009661371.1 coordinate 1,618,892, forward strand.
TACAGAAAGAGAGAGAGCAAGAACAACTTTTAGAGTACATAGCTGTGTACTAAAAAAAATCAAGACAGAGCTGTTACACAAAGTTGTACAATACAATCTGAAAACTATACAGATTTAGTAAGCCTTGTGAGAAAGGAATAATCTTCTTATCTCTTAATGGTGCGATCCAAATTAATAGTTTTGGTTAGCCAGTCATGCTGCTACCCTTTTTTATTTAGCTTCTGCTAAATAAATCCAGGCCTCTAGGAAGAATGGAAAGACAGTAAGGTTTAGCAATTTACACTTCCTCAGTGCTCCTCGGGATAATTTTTCAATAAGTTAGCAACAATCTAACCAGAAGTTATTAAATGATACAATGAACAGTGTCTTCTGCATGACAGGTTTAAAGCGCAGTGCTACACTCTCTGGTTTCCTTGAGAAAGTGCCTTTTCTCATCAGATAAACCCATATCACAGTAAGTCCAAAGGCAACCAAAAGCACCGAGAAACAGAAACATTCACCACATAGGGAGCACTAAGCATGGAAAGTATCCACAGCCGAGAGCTCAGCTTCACAGAGAAAATTCCCAGACTTGCTTTTCAAAGGCAGAACCCACAGACGTTACCTGAGGAACCAAGCAGGTGGCTGCGGGTTTGTTCTTTCTTCAGAGCGTACTTTTGCTGTAGGCAGGTAACACAAAGTTTTCCAGAAGACAGTAGTGTAGAGGACTAAATAGGCACCCAGGGAAGACCCTGGTTCAGGGGAGAGGAAAAAAAGGATGCCATAAATTTGTGTTGAATACTGTCTTTTTCTGCTGAAAAAAGAAAAGCTGAAGAAAAGAGGTGTTACAGCCCTGACAATTGCTATGATAAGTGATGCTTCAGATTATTGTGTTCTATCTATCTCAGATATAAAAGTTAGCAGTGTAGCATAAAACCCCTTTCCACAAGGGAAAAGCTGGAGATCTCTAAGCATTAGCAGGAAATATGGGCCTGAAACACAACGGGGAAGTGGGGGAGAGAAGGGAGAAAAAACATTTTTGGTTCCCTAGTGCTTTCAAGGGTTATTCTGAGGGTCACCATCACTCTCAGAGATGGTGCTTCTGTACAGGCTATGTCATGCAAGGTAAAGTGCTTTAAAAGTTTTAATTAAAGAAACCAGCCTGAAAGCAGTTACTTATTAGAAGTAAGAAATGGTCTCAGCTGCCTGAGAGGGAAAGCTGAAGGCAATTCCAGGATGTTCGAAGCAGTCCAATTAAGTTTCCAAAAATTTACAGGATTCTTATGTAGCTGGACCCTCTTACTAACCTTATCATTATAAAAGCAAAATTTGTATTTTTTTTGAAAATGAAAGTGTTTATGGGAATCAAACTGTTAGTCTGAATATCTCAAATATGGTTCTCATTAGCAAGGTGTTACCACAGCTTTCTTGACTAGTAGCTGGTATTCCTTTGGGTAATATTAACAGCTGCAATCAGAGACTGTTAACTATTACCCACATTAAATAGCTTGTCATTCAGATTTATGTAATAGGGGGGAGAAAATAAGGATGAATGCCATTCTAGCCCTCACAGGTCAAGTATTTATTGTAGCTTAGCTAGTATAATGGGCTTGAACTGTGTCATAAGCTTGAACAAAAGCAAGATAACATTAATATCTCTTCTGCAGCTTTGCTCAGGTCAGGTTCTTCACTGTTTCTATTAAGCAAAGCAATGAGCCTACCCATGTTATTTTGCAGAATTACCCCTTAGCAGAAGCAGTACTAGAAAACAAGTCGACAAACAAAAATTCCTCAGCCAGAACGTCTCCTCAATTATCATCTTCAGCACTGCTCAGAAGGCTACCGTGCAATAAAACTTGTCCTAATTCAGCAGG
>NW_009661371.1:1620755-1628326 GCF_000708025.1 Charadrius vociferus
CGGCAGGAACATCAAGACCCATGTTACTTGTAGAAAAAAATGCCTAGAGTTATAGTACTTAATCAGTGGCATGAATATTAATAGCACCAAGAGCCTTAATCTAGATAGTTCTCAAACTTTGCAGACTCGTTGAGCATTATGCTCATCGGGCCTCCCAGGAGTGTGCCTCAACGACACAGAACCGAGAACGCTTGCTAGAGCTGAAGGATAACTCATACTGGTTCCTAGAGCTGCTCACGCTGCAACTACACACAATTTAGCCACTGAATTTGGGATGGGGGGATGTCAGGAAAAACCCCAAACTCCCACACACAAGGCTGCAGAGGAGAAGCAACGTGCCAAGGCCCAGTGGGCAGAGCCTGGCCAGGCACACGCCAGCAGACCCCATCCCTGCCTTCCCTGCAGGAGCCCGGGCTGCGGCGGGAACCGCTCCTTCAGCCTGTGGTTTGGCATGGTAATGATGCTGCACGCAAAACCCTGATGCTCCCTCGCAACTGCTGCCAGACAGGGTGCGGCCTTTGGGATTTTTGTTCATGCTGCTACTGAGAAAAAAAACAACAACATTTTACTGCCTGACCAGCCAGGTTAGCCGATGTGAAAGGGTAAAAACAGTCGCAGGGTTTTGGCTTTTTCACTCAAGAAACTGAGGAATAGTAAAATATGCTTTGAAATCTCAGGCTCTGCTTGGGATCTCTTTATAAAAAGTCAGGTCTTTCTTAGTTTTGCCCCCTGATGTGGCAGCAGCTTCAGAAACGCAGACCGGGCTTTCCCCCGTGTGATTGCAGAGGACGGGGCACCGAGTGTCATGCCACAGTGCCGGTGTGTGCCGGCTCTGGGAGCCCATCTCACCTCCACACCACACAGCCCTGTCCCCACCCTGACTGCGACACCAGCTTTGTGTACAGCCTTAATGAAAACCAGATCAGAAATAAGCCCTTCTTAGGAGGTTTATTTTGAAGCTCGGTCAGCAAACTGCTCTGCTTTTTTTTTTTTTTCCTATGCCGTGGCGATGCTGGGGGCTGGTGCGCTGAGCCCTCCCAAGAGCAAGTGGCCGAGGAAGCAGGAACTTCCCAAATCCAGCCTGCTATGGAACCTTGCGTACAGCAGGTTGCATTTCATAGAGTCTCCCAAAGGCTTCACTCACTTTGGTTAAATGTGTGCTAAAGCAAACGTAAAATAGAGGCTCCTGAACAGTTGGCAGAAGTCCCATTGCCCTTCCTAGGGCTAGGACTTCATCCATTTACATAAAAGGGCAATCAAATATTTCTTGTGGTGTCATCCTAAACTTAGCTGTCCCCAGGCTGCCATAAAGCCTTCCAAGCTGGATATGGCCTGATCTTCTAATGCAGAAGATGAAAGACCATGCATTTCTTCAACTTTCCAGCAGGAAGGAGAGTGTGAAACTTGGTTCATTTTTTCCTGTCAGTCACTTAGATTTTAAGCACTTGGTATTCAGGGCTGAGTCTCTGAGCGGGTGGGAAGTTTGTGCCATGAAATTCAAATCTGTTCCGTGTCCTTTGGATCTGAGTTTTAGTTTCACCTCTGCTTTTCTTTCAGTGTTTGTATTCCACACACAGTGCTAGCTGCTTTTTGTTGTTATATTTCCAGGAAAGTCGTTGAGTATCTTCTGATAAACACTGATATGCTTACATCCGTGTTTGTGCTTATTTCTGAAATCTTTAGCCGTAGTTCCTAAAAGTTCAGTTACATCAACAAAATCCACAGCATTCACTTTCTTCATCTTATCTCTCTCTACTTAGCAAAATTCAGCAAAGGATCCAGGTGAATAACGCGCTGAGGATTGGAAAGGATTTCAGCAAACTGACTGCAGAGCTCAGCTTTGGCGTGCAGTATTATGACAGAAGAACTACAGACATTTGGTTTAAATTGTTACACTGAAAGTAGTACCCCTTTAAAATCTTGTTGCATAAGAACAGCTGATATTTGTTTAAAAGATATAGAATAAGCTGAAATTTTAAGTAACTGCCTTAAGTTTGTAATCAGATAATTAAATCTGATTCTTTATGATAACTACAGCAACCAAGGAGGAATTTTTATTGTTAGACACCTATGGAATCTAGATATACTGTAGGAGGATTTGCTTTTTGAAGCAGTAGATATTTGTTACAGGCAGTGTCAAGATACTGAACTTGATGAACAAATTGCTTAATGACATATTTTCCTACTTTTTTCCCCCCCTCTTCATCTGTCCCTCTTTACCAAAACCAGGTTACAATCTTGCCTATCATTTTTTTTAATGAAAAGTAACTACAGCATGTTTCATTAAGATCCATATATGACAATTCTAGATTTGGAAGCATAGTAGGGTTAACACATTAGGCTTTCACTGATGAAGTCCTAAATTCTGTTTCAGAATAGCTCTCATGCAATATGAATTTCATTATTTAAATCTGGTTTCTAATGGCCACAATTAGTAGCCTCTGTTTAAGGGAAGACCAACACTGACATGTCAGACATTTCTGCCTTTTAGGTTATAAAAGGAAAGAAAAGATTTCTTCCAAACCAAATATAAAGAAAACCGGTATCTGACAACACTGAATGCTTGAAGTCTCTGCCTCTACTTTCTCATCAGCCACAAGCTTCCCATATAATCATAATTAGATGCTAGAGCCACTAAAGAATTCAGGTGCTTAAAATCTCGGTAAGGCAGTAACCAGCCTTTGAGGCTTTACCTGCACGGGCATCAAAGCCTGTCCTTCAAACCATCCTTCACCTGAACCAACCAGGAGCCACCTACAATGGGAGTCCTTATATCTCAGCCCTTGGGAGCAATTCAGCCCGGCCTCAGGAATGGGTATCACCTGGAGTGATCTTGCCCACTAATTTGCTTTGGTGTGGTCCTCTTATGCTGTGGACTTCAAGCAGTAGTGCCACAACTTTGTGTTCCTGGCTCACAGCTGTGGCTTGAGAGTTGAGATAAGCATGGAAATAAAAGCAGGGCTGATTGCCTGAGAGCTCCTGCCAGGGGAAGTAGGCAGTGTGATGTTAGTTCCTGTGGCTCCAAGGTGAGGTGCACATTAGTGAGTCTGGGCTGACCAGACCCTAGATAATGCTTTTTATGAACCTGTTGAAACTTGTATCAGAACTATGAGTTAGATGTGTCCATGTTGTGTTATGCCAGGAAAACAGCAGATGCCTTAGAGATTGCTTTTAATAAATAGTATGTTGGATTAGAAAATAGCTGTTCTATGTGAATGCTGAAGACAGGTTTTTGAAGAAGGCTTTTTTTTTCCCCCTTCATGTTCTTGGAGCTATTTTCAGTTGGACTGCTTTTGTGTTAGTCTAATGAAGAACCAGATAAGAATTTAGATGTATCCCTGGGCTGAGTGTTTCTGTTGGTCTGCTCTCAGCAGCTGCTAGCTCAACACATAGGTCCTCTGGACTGTTGTTCAGAGGCCTCTTTTGGAGTCAGGCAATCTGTAATGTGAACAAAGGTAAACCAAAAAGAGAAGACATCAGGCAATAGATGTCCTATTGGCTAGGTCACTAGTGTTTCAGAGTGATGGTCAAACTTGTAATGTGACAAATAGCCAGTGTGTGATATTGTTATTATTTGTTGTTGCTACTAAATGTTTCTAGTTGTCTGGTATTGCTTGAAATGGGGTATTTTGAAGTATTTCAATGTGTTTGGAGCAGCAAAAGGAGGGGGTGAAAAGAACAATTTTAAGTGTATACCTAGAATCAGTTGCAGTCTGATTTGTGTAACCTAAAAATATATTGGCAAAAAGGTGTCTGTAGCAAAACACTTATTCCAGCTCTGCAAATTGCAGGAACAGCTCTCTGACACCTGAAGGTATTTAATGAGTTAGAGGGAGAGACTTGTAATTCTGACTTCAATGGTACTATACAGATTTACATTAGCTGAGGAGCCTCTCTGTGCTTTTTAGCCTTATCTGCTTGACAACTTGTCCATCTTCTCATGTGACTTGACTGTTTTCTCTTCTTAGGCTCTAGTCTTCTGCACATTAGTGGGTGTCATGGTAACTGAGGAGAAACCACAGGCAGTAGGCTAGCAAAAAGCCCAGAACTGCTGAAGGTTAAGAAATAACTGGAAGGAGTATTTCAGTAATGTTAAAAAAAATACTTCAAACTGATCTTTGTGGGTTTTTTGTGAAGTAACACAGTGGTAGTAAATGAATAGTACAGCTGGAATGTCTAACAGCAATATGATGGTTCAGTTAAACGTGTTGGCATCCAATGGGGTATGGGTTCAAATCTGGGCAGTTTCTTCTGCCTGTGTAGGAAGGAGGCTGAAGGCAGTAAACTCTGGAAGTGTTTAGGTTCATGTTTTGGCAGGTGTCTGTGGTCAGAAAAGCAAAGATGAAACTTGCTTTTGCACAGCTAGGAACCAGAAAAAACCCCTTACAGCACTCCTTCCCAACAGGGATGTAAGAAGTGCAGTGGGAACTTGTGGTGGTGTGGGCTTGTGAGAAGGAGCTGCAGGGTGGAATGTGCCAGAGTATGATCCACCAGGTGGTCGGGGGGGGGCAGCTTGGTGATGGGGGCGTGCCGCAGCAAAGTGGTTTGTTGTGAACTTTACTCCGGAGTGAAGTGTGCTGAGGGATCATCAGCTTGAGAAATGCTGAGTAAAAAAATAAAAAATGTGGTTCATAATTCAAATCCTCTTCTAGGATTTGAATCCTGCTGACTTCTAGATAGGCTAAAGATAAGTGGAAGACAAAGAATGAGCTTGGCCTATGACTACCAGATCTTGATCTTGGACTTCCACCTGTGCTGATACCCTCCAACAATATATGTCTCCTTGAAAAACAGTCTCTTTTCCAAGTGCATTGAAGACAGTGCACAGGAGGCATCTTTGTAACTGCAGGACCTTAGGGATGTTAGAAACTCTTCTAACCATGTCTCAGCCAACAAATGTCTCTACTTTAGCCAACTTCTAATGGTGGTTCAGAGTTCCTATGTCATGGAGGGAAAGTGAGATTCCTTCAGAAGAGGTCTTAGAATAACAACTGCACCCTGGTCCTAGGTTAGTTATCCTTTTTATTAGAAATGTTTTGTATTTCTGCTCTGCATTTGTTTGGCTCCAGCTTTCATCCATTGAATCTTTTAATATAGACTATAGATTCAAGAACTTTCTATCATAAAAATCTTCCAGTGTTGAGAAATATGAAATACTACAATTCTAACCGAATGTGTCACATGGCAAAGTAATACCTGAAACATAGTATTATTTTTTATGTATAAATCATTCTTCACTGAGGCAGATTTGTACTTGGAGAATTACAGGCTTCACATAAGGCATCTGTCTGGGAACCTCTTCTTCTAATGGCACTCAGACAAAGCACTCTAGAGCTGTAGGCGCATCCAATGTTGAAAGAACATTAACAGGAGTGAGGAGGGTGAAGAGCTTATTGCAGGTGCTGTAATAAGAAATGATTTTCTTTCTCCATTGGTCGCTTTCAGACTGGATGATTTGAAATCACTGTGGTGTTCTGGTTTTCTTTCACAATAAAACTAGTAACTGCTTGCTTGTTTCTATCAGTCACTAGAAACTACATCCATCTACATAAAGAAAGCTATCATGATGTGTAGATGTCATCTAACTTCAGTGCTTTTTTTATGGAATAAGGATTTCATGAGACAGCTGTTGGATACTTTGACTCTTGCTCTTCCCCTGCCCCTTCTCCTGGGTTATTACACCTGGTTCGTTCTTGCACACTTTCTTTTGGATGTTTCAGCCTCGGCTTCCCATCCCTCTGCATCCCAATATTTCCCTTGGGTTAACTGCCTTTGACAGTACAAATGGATGCATTTGCTTCTACCTAAAGCACATTGATTTAGACATGATCTTGGGATTGGGAATGTATATATTTGACTGGGAAAAGAATAGCAGCCCTGTTGGCTTTATCTCAAAACTAATGATGAATACAGGCCTAAACATGCTTGTGCAATCTGTGTATAAAAAACATCTTGTGCCCCCTTCTGCTTATAGACATCCAGTGGCTCTGTCTTTCAGATGCTGATGATACTGTGGAGTTGAAATGCTCTCCCTGCTGCTCTTGCAGCCCTGCTAAGTGTGAATCCTGTCAGTAATTCGCAGCACTGAGAGACTGGGTGCTGAAGCTGTTGGGTTGGGCGAGAGGAGGAGCATATCTCTCCTCTGCATGCTGCGTGGCTGCCCAGGAGGACAGGGTGGTACCTGGGGAACCACCATGCTGCAGCTATGGGAGGGGACTGTGCCCTGGGGAAGGGGGGTGCTGGAACACCTCAGTTGCATTTGTCTCTGAATAAAAGTAAAGAATTGACCTTGCAGATGCATAGCAGTTGCAATATCCTTTGTATGGGTGGAGCAAAAGATAGCTTTAAGTTGTGTTTCTGCTTCTCCCCAGTTCAAAACTAGGAGGAGTAAAACCAGGCCCCAGGATAACCTGGCATGGACTCAGTCCTGCTCAGAGTTATCCCCCACTGCCGGCAGAGATGGCCAACGCTCCCCGCAGCAGCCCTGTGCCACTCCTCTGTGGAGAACTGGGGTGCAGAGTCCTCAAACCAGGACAGGAGTGAAGTGAAAGGGGAAGAAAGATGGAGCGGCGGATCATGCCAGAAGGAACTCTGTATTATATTTATAAGGCAGTCAGGTTGGGGACCAAGGATTGAGATGCTAATGTGTTAATGGAATAAATTCTATAAATGCAGTTTGGAAGGGATGGGAGGATGAAAGCAATTAAATTGTTTTATTATTTTTAATTTCAGCTTTATCTTCAAGTGTAAAGCATTTCGTATGCACAAATGCAAGAACAAGCAGACTGAAAAAAAATATATGGGAATTTTCATATTAATCTGAAAGAGGTTGCTGGAAGAATCACTGGGGGAAGTAATTTATTTTTTTTTTTGGAGCAGAAACATGCAGGCCATATCTGTCTAGGATCAAGGATTATGTTAAGAAGGCAGGCAGGGAAACATCAGGAAAATAACTAAGGCACAGAATTGCGTGCAGCAAACAAAAACGGCGAACAAAACCATAAATTTGGGGTCCAAGGTAAGACAAGGGTAATGAGGTGGGGAGCTACTGGGAATAAAATGCTGATGTGCATGGATGTGGTCAAAACTCTGAAAAAGATTTCTAGGAGAGAGGAGGAAATCATTAGGGATTTACATTAGGCATTTTGAATAGACTCAGAGGAGGAAAAAAGACGTAGGTAACTGGGTAGGTCAAAGAGCAGATGGCTGTAAAGTTACAAACTGCTTTGATTCAGTTCCTCAGTATAATGTGGGAAAGACCCTAATAACAAAACTGTAGGTGTCCAAGCAGTGTGTCTCCTGTAGGGGTGAAGTCCCCACTGCTCCATGCTTTCATGATGTTTAATGAGTCAGGGGCAGATGGACAGAGATGGGATGCAGCGAGCTGGGCAGGGGACTTGCCAAGGCTTGCTTATTAAGTTGTCCGTGCCACAGTGCTACTGTGACAGAGCCTGAGGTAGGGAGCGGGACCGATTTTGGTGTGGAGGCACTTGCCAAAGCCCCACAAGCTGCTGAGCCCTTGGAGTGGCCCTGTCTGGGCACGAGGAGGGGACAAGCGGGGATGCCACTGG
>NW_009661371.1:1628521-1660782 GCF_000708025.1 Charadrius vociferus
ATTCCTGCTCAGCACACAGGGGTCACGTTGGGCAACAATGTGATTTGAGAGCTGGCATAATCGACGCCTCCAGTTTTAAACAGTCTCCTGGTTTTAAACAACAGTTTGGGCTGGTTGGTTTATTGGCCTGTGTTTCCCAGACATACACAAGTTTAGTTGATTCTTCCAGTTGATAGTTAATGACACGGGGATGGGAGGGAAGTGAATCACTGGGGCTATGGGAAAATTTATTTACAGGAGAACAGTAATGCCGTATATCAACAATTTTTTGTTCTGCCACTTAATAGCTCATCAGCCATAAGGCAGCAGCTTGGGATCTCTGTCAACTGAGAGCAATGGCCTGTCTATACCTGAGTTATTTCAAGATTAGAAAGGGCTTCATGATACTTCTGTGAGAGTTGTAGAAAGAGTCCTATAGAGATGAATGGTAGCTGGACTGAGGCCAAAACCATCACATGCCTCTTTGTAGTAGCTGCATAAACAGAGGATGGGTAGATCATTTCCCCACTCTCTTCTGCTCTTGTTTAAGATCTTCCTTGTCATGGATAATTATAAATCAAAAATAATGAACTTCCCCTTTAATGCATTTGAAGCTTTGGCATGAAGTGATGTAAACAAGTTCTGAAGACTAGTGTGCAGGAACATTAAACCTAATTATTAATAAATAAATAAAACTTGATCAAAAACTGAGGGAGCAGTTTAGGACTGGTGTTATTTTGTGTTAATATGTACATCCATAAATAGTATTAACTCGAATCTCCTGTGACTAACCTTGTGTTCACAGAATAGTTGCAATCTGTGCAAAATAAATAGAACAGAAAGGAACTAGTTTATTGTGCTGCCTGCCCGGACCTATGAGTCCTCCCCCAGACCTCAGCTCTTCCTGTGCTCCTGGAATGCACAAGGATAATACTTCGATTCATGCCTCCTTCTGGTTTTTGCTTTCAGTTCAGCAATTTGGCTCAAGCGAGGTAACACAAGGATCTGTCCTTTTTAGACTATGGTCTTTTATGAGTTGACTAGTTCAGCTCTTATTATATTTTTTTGTTTTCCTACAAGGCTGCTCATGACACTAAAAATGGAAAAGAGTTATCTATGGTTAAATTAAGTGCTAGCAGTATGTTTAACCTTAAGTATACAAATCACAGTAAAGAGGCGTTTCTTTGTTCCTGTGTTTTTTCAAAAAATAAATCTCTTCTGTGAACCCAACTAATGCACGGCTATACAAATCCTTGTTTTTCCTCTAGGGTTATAGGCTTATTTTATATTTACTCTTTCTCCTTGGTTACCCCTTTTATCTGTGTACTCTGACAGTCACTACTCCACAGACAGTGATGCTCTTTGCACATATCCCTACAGCATTGTCATCAACACTGGATGAACCAGCTTCAGAAAGACTTCCACTTTACTGTCTCCATGAGTCCTATTTTCCCGCTTTGCTGTTTGGGAATAAAGCATTAAACTCTCTGACAGGTCTAGCAATATAGTGACTGAAAGAAACTAGACTTCTTAAATCAACCTGCTCCTGAAAGTTGCTGTCTGATTTCTTCTGCATTAACTTTGTGTTCAAACATCATACAGCCTAGCAGATAAGAAGCATCTATTTTCCCCAGGGAAAATGCTTATAGTTATTCTAGAAGAGAAAAAAATACTGTGTTTCTTTGCTTTCTTAAACTGGCCCTGTTTTGCTACAGAATACCCTTAAGATTTATTTTAAAATCATGTCATCCTTGGGAAAGTAAATGCTGCTGTTAAGAAATTGGGGGCAACCTTGCAGCCCTTACTTGAGAGAAGCCCTGTTTAAATTGGAGGAAAACTGTCAAAACACAGATTGAATTTAATTTTCAGTGCTTTGAGAAGAGTCTCCTTGTATCATTTGGACTGGTCTGCAGGACCAGTATTGTGGTCTTCCAGTACCTAAAAGGGGGCCTATGGGAGAGCCGGAGAGGGACTTTTTACTAGGGCATGTAGTGATAGGATGAGGGGGTATGGCTTCAAACTGGAAGAGGGTAGATTTAGATTAGATATTAGGAAGAAAATTTTCACTATGAGGGTGGTAAGGCACTGGAATTGGTTGCCCACGGAAGTTGTGGCTGCCCCATCCCTGGAGGTGTTCAAGGCCAGGCTGGATGGGGCTTTGAGCAACCTGGTCTAGTGGAAGGTGTCCCTGCCTATGGCAGGGGGGTTGGAAATGGATGATCTTCAAGGTCCCTTCCAGCCTAAACCGTTCTAGGATTCCATGAATAAGACCGAAAAGGTCTGGCCGAAGATCTTTCTGCTCTAGTGTGCTGTGTGACTCAAAGCCACATCTTCCTGTGGTAAAGCTTGGGCTGTGGGCGATCTTCCCTTGGGAAGCGTTTTCCTCTGGCTGTGGCACTGACCAGCACGGCTTCATCCCCTGGGGTGATCACCCTTACAGCTGATCCCACCAGCACAGCAAGCTATCTCACTGCCCCACAGCTCCAGCGAGCCCTCAGGGTCATGGGCAGATAACAAAGGTCAGCGGTGCTCCCCAGAAAGTGTTGGGCACCCCTTTGCTGGGGACACAGCAGTCGGCTTGTTAGGAACCCGGGCCAAACCCTGGGGAGCAAGGCAGCCAAGCCAGTGTGTCCTGGGGAAAGAGCATGTCCCCCTTCTGTCCCCATGCTGTAGGCAGTAACTACACCTGCACCCTGGGTTCCTTCTTTGGCTCCTTCTTTCAGCAATATGAAGTACAGTTCAATGTGGAGTATGCGCTGCAGTGAAAAGCACTTCTGCTGTGGTAGGTCGGGATTCCCTCCTGGGGGTGGCACTCGGAGTATCATTTTGAACCGGAGCGGGATGTGTCTAAGGCAGAGGCAAGCGGGGGCCCTGAGCCAACATGTGGCTGGGAGAGTCCCCCAGCAGAGGGACTGGAACCAAAAATGCTCCTTTACTGGTAGCATGGGGGCTACACAGCAAGCCTGCAGCCTCTGGCTGGGAAGAAGATGCTTTGGTTCATTATAATACCATGCTCAAATTATATATATAATTTTTTTCAGGAAATCTAAACAAGGGCTTTTTGGTAATGTTATTCCATCCTGTGCATAATTTACTTGTTTCTAATAGTTTACTGGACATTTCCCTGCAGTGAGTGCTGCTTGCTGTATTCTGCAAGAAAAATGTGAAGCGGGACAAGTGTGCAGGTACTTTAAGCCAGAAAGGGTATATGCTTATTCTTGATAGCTACAATCTGATTACAGGATGCTGAATAATAAAAATTACAGCTAATCTGTGGTGAATGGTAACCTTAGAGGTCTGAGGCAGATTAATTATTGCTGCCATTACATCTACAGCCTGAATGCATTTGCTACAGAGGTTGGAGAGACTATAAAGATACCTTTTTTTTTTCCAGATATTATTTGGGCCTGTTGTAAAAGAAACAAAACTTTTCAATGAAAAGCCCAACTAGCATCCCTGAGAGTAGAAAGCAAATAAAACTAAACTACTATGTTAATTTAAAAAAATAAAGGGGGGGGGGGAGGCGGCGTGCAGAATGGCTGAATCTGCTACAGTTGCTTGAATAAGGAATTAACAAAACTGCCTCTTCTGTTGGGGAAACCTGCTAGTTTTGATGCCTTGTCATACAAATCCCAATGACAGCAGCATAACATATGTCATTTGATCCTTATTCTGGGTTATAAAACATAACAGAAGTCTGATTACAACAAGCAAGTTCCAAGCAGTTCATGAAACCTGTCAGATCTGGTAAACATCAGAGATTATAAGGCAAGTCTTCAACTTCTACTTTGTGTGTGTGTGTGTGTGCGTGCGCATTGTACAAGTGTATGGATGTCTTCAGCTTGTGAAGAAAATGAAAATTGAGATAATGCTCCCTTCCCGGTGTTGACTAATGTGTGCGTCTTCATTAGGTATTGCTTCCCAAAACTAAATATGTAAGTTGAAACTCAGACTTGATTTTAGGTTTCTGTGTTGGTATTTTTAGCAGTAATGTCTGGGTGGGTATTTTTGTAGTCGGCTTTATTTCCTCTATTTTACAGAGCTTAAGTCTCAAACATTAGCTTCTCCTGTGAATTGAAGTAAGAATAAAGAAAACTTGAGTTGATTGGGGGCAAGGGGGAAAGTTAATTGAAGTTATGTTTCACTCCACTTCTGGACTTGATACTTTTGTTTCAAAAATTTCTCCCAAAATATGTGGAGAAGTCCCTTTTCAGTAACTCTTTAAACCTTTTGCAGAAGTTAAACCACTGAAATGTCTATATTCAGAAGTGTTTGGGTTTGTGAAAAATCATCCTCTTCATGAAAGAGCAGCTAGTCAAAAGATGTCCTGATCCTTCTATTGAGATCTCCTTTTTTTAAAAAAAAAATCAGCTGAATAAAAGCTAGATGTATTTATGTTCCCCTTCTATTTGTAAGTTATAGCACATCTGATTTCTTCAAAAAATGGGGAAAGGAAAGAAACCTTATTTTTGTGCCAAAAACCTCTTAGCGTGTATCAAATGGCTTCCTGTGTCTTTCAGGTGCCCAGATTAGCAATTTTTATTTCTCCAGTTGCCAGAACCAATCTGACAGCTCTCAACCTATAGTTATGCATGGCTGGTATAAAAATAACCATTGAAAACCTGGTAATAAAAAAAAAGCAATTTAATATAAAAAAAAATAAAAGGAGAGTGCAAATCAGGCTGTAATAATGCACTACTTAAATAATCCTCAACTTGTGAGTGCGTTGGTGTGATTGTGGCTCTCATACCAGTGCGTTGCCTGGTATTCCCCCCCACCTCGGGGTGGGCTGGGTGTGGAAGTGAGGTGCAGTTTGCTCCTAGAGCTGTGCTGTGTTTATAACCTTTCTTCTTGTGAGCGTATGGTACGCTTTTAGCCTTTGTTTGCAGAGAAACATGATTTCCCATAGAGCAGGCGATAGCAATAGCACTAACATACATGTAAAATACCCCATGTCTGACTGTTTACGTGATTGTGTGAACCAGCTGACCCTCGTTTGTATTTTGCATTGCAGAGGGGAGGGGTGATGATGCTGCCCGTCCCCCCTGCACACCCCTCTGCAGTATCTGCTTGTGTGCTTGGAGGGTTGCGTAGCAGCAGGGGAGCACTCCCAGCCCTCAGCATGTGGGATCCCACCCAAAATCAGGCCAGGGAACTGATCCAGCATGAAACCAGACCTGAAGCAACCACCTGCTGGAAGGGCACGGCAGCCTGCGGGACAATGGCTGGTGTTGCCCTTCACTGTCATGTCAGACCATGCCACTACTATTTTCTTTTCCCCAATATTCATATAAAGTATGACTTAAACCCGTCTTAAAACCTAAGCACAGATTTAGTGCTTGGGATGTGTTTCTGTGTATGTCGATGATAATGTTGGTGCAGGATTTGTCCTTTGCCCATCCCTCATCCCCTTTCCCCTTGCCAAACCAGCTGCCCCATGACCCTCTCCAGCCCCCTCTTAGTGCATGTTGGAGGAGCCCCTGGTCCATAGGGCAGCATGCAGAGAGGCACCTGGGGATGGGGGAGTAACTCTGTGTTACTCCTCAAGGTGTCAAACTACATCCTGAGGCTCTGTAGTCAAGTCCTCTCTTGCACCTCGCTGGACAACTGTTGGCCCAAAATACAGATTTAGGTTTTTTTAAGAGTCTGTACTTGTACCAAAGACAAGTTTCTTGCTGATGTGATGTTTAGGTGAGAGAGAGGGACAGAGAACTAGTTTCTGCCTGGTCATTGCTACGATGCTCTCATATTGAGATTGTTTGAACGTTAAAAGCATTACATAGAATTAAGAGTGACTTGAGCTTTCTGGGTACCCCCAGGGCCATTCTGCTCCCCTCTAATGAAGCTGGAAGCTGTCTGTTGCAAACATGGGTGAAAGTACTGGTCTGCTTTATTAATCTTTTCTAAATCTCTATCTAGAAATTCCTCTCTCTTCTATCTTTTCTTCTTTTCCTTTATATCCACTGAAAATTATTTTAGCAGCTTTATCTATTTGGGGACTCCCATTTTGGTGCTTAACTGGAATAACCTGAGAAGCAATCCATCATGAAAGACAGATGACTACAATCACCCAAGGAGAAATCATGGGGGCATCCACCAATTCCACTGGAGCCAGAATTTGACTATTGATAAAGACAATTTGGAATATCCAAATAAGAATATAATGAAATATAAACCAGCTCATTTTTGCTCTGGAAAAAAGAATTTCAAAGCACTTCTGTAATTTGGAAAGGCTAGTGCACTAGCCTTTAGGCTTTGCCTGAATTTTAGCTACCTGATAATAGTAACATATCAATATACCATATATATACCTTTGTACATCTTCTAAGGCCTGAGTAATCTTGGCGTCAACAACAAATTTAGTAGCCATTGACTTGAATGGATTAGCAGCATGGTGGGGAAAAAGAGAACCTGTGGACACTAAAACCTGCTATAAATCTTTATTAGAAAAGATTCTTTAAAATCTCAAACTCTTATATACAGTTAAGCAACACTATGACTTGGAAATGTTTAAATTACAAAATAATTTGAAACAGCTATTTGATAAAACACATGCACATACACCAATTTCATATACAAAAAGTAAACAAAATTTGGGTTTTTTATAGCTTTCCATCAGACTTAGCATTGCAAAAAAAAAATTTACTTTATCTCCTAGATTAATAGCTACCTATGTATCCATGACTTACAACAACCTAGAAACTAAACCCAACATTCTTTTTTTTTTTTTTTTTTTGTTGAGGTTAATGTAAGGGTTATGTGCATGACAAGTGCATGACTCTTATGGTATTAATCAACTGCTGGTAATGCTGCTAACCTTATGTTTGTAACTTTATGGAGGAGGCATTTCTACTTTGTTGAAAAATTCTCGAAGATACTGACTTTTAGCATATGTAGGAGAGATGCTGGTTGTTAATTACTCTTCCTTTTATCAATGTATTTCTCAAACACTTTCTCTTTCAGCTTTCCTGCCTTCTGTAGGACAAAAAGTGCTCACACCATAAATTAGATGTCGAATTGCCTTGAGCAGTGCTGGGTAACTACTGAAATACTGGAAGAAAATGGAAGAAGAGGTAACAGTTCCTTAGGGATCATCACACTTGCTAAATATTTTAGAATAATACATAGTGCAAGCGACTGTATATTTGTCTGCTTTTTCTCAATTTCTACTAAGGCATAATTACTCAAGTTATCAGTTGGTGGTAAGTGTTGCAAGATGATGGTGAGATGGGTCGGCTCCAATCAGGCTGATGATGAGGATACTGCATCAGAGGCATAAACACTGTGTAGCGTATGGCAATATTAAGATACTAGCAGATTTTAAAAATTATTTTATCTGCTATCTGGTTGTTCTGCTCTTTGTTTTGTGGGTTAGAGGACTTGACTGTGTGCATCATTTAGGGAAAATTAAGGTGCATCAACAGAAGGTGTAAAGGTAATACTTGTAAACTGGAATATTACAATGTTTTGGCTGTACTAATACAGGTGTAAAACTGTCTAAATCCCCTGTAATTCAATCCACCTACAGGATTAAAACATTGAGATAACTGTGTGTAAAAGGAAATGTCCAGGAACTGATGGCAAATGTAAAACACACAGGAGCGCAAGGGGCACACAAGTAAACCAGAGGGAAATACCGAACAGGGTGAGGGAGGAGAGGAGCCCCGGCGGGTACCACGCTGGAGCTGTGCCCATGAACCTGGGTGCTACAGAAAGACTCAGCTCTAAGGGGAGTGAGTGGATGCTGAGCGGTGGCCATAGTAAATGAAGAAATCAAGGTTAAAATGAAGGTGAAAGAGAGACCAGAGGGGTGAGGTATCGGATGAATGAGGGATCCCCTCCATAGCTTAAGGCTAGCATTTCTCTTTGGAGGGGAGGAATAACAATGGTGTAAAAATGTTTAGGGGAAAATAGAAATACTAAAAATTGTATTTCTCTAGGACTAAGGAAATCTGGTAGAAATATCCATAACTATACTGAAGTTCAAATTATTTGACAGGCGGTCTGTTTCATGTGGGGAGGGTAAGATTTGATGAAATGTGATCTTTTCCAATAGTAACACAGCAACTATGAGACTTGTATTTTTTAAAAAGCAGTAGATCCAGATAACTTACATCCAAAATTGGCCACAGAAGTGTCCAAACCATTTTTTGTATTTTGTGATGCTTAGAAAGTTCCAGAAGTAGAAAATACATTTTCTAATGTGCCAGCTCTTGGAGATGGTAAATGGCACAACCTGGATAATTATAAAGCTCTCACCTAGATATTAGTTCTGTGCAAAATTGATTTCAAAGCTTGATGTAGAATTTGATTAATCATGAACTCTGGAGTAAGAATTAATGCTTACTAATATCAGTTTACAGAATATGCATTTCCTCAAGCTAAACTTAAATTTTTCTTTTTTAAGTGAAACTAAATCTCTGTGAAAAACTTAGATAAAATGCTGTACAGTTTCAAATAACAAAAGGACCATCTGGGATTAACATTAATCCCAAACAAACAACAAAACAGAGGCATGACACAGCCTCTTCTCAAATGCCGCAGCAGACTGAGTTACTGCGTTACGCTATTGTAGCCACGTAGCTGGGACAGGGTGAAGCAGCATCAGCATCTCGGAACTGACTTATGCTATATAATGCCATTTTGGGGGCAGGGGGATTAGGTAAGTTTCAAAAGTAAAAATAATAAAATAAAGCTTTAAAAAAGGCAAGGACTCCAATTCTTCTTTGTTGCCGCTGTGCTGCAGCTCTCTTCATGGCGAAGGCGGTGGCTGCTGCATGTGGAGCTGAGGCGCCCGAGGCAAGGTGGGGTGGGAGTCACCACTTGGACACTGATGCTGCAAGCTGCTGGGTCACCACGGACTGCTCTCCAACCACACAGCCGGTAATGGTCTCAAAGTACATCTTTTTATCTTGTACTGTTAAAGAAAACATTTTCTGTTTGGGGTATCTTCAGGCTACTGTTTTGCAAACTGTAGGAAGTCTGAGCATAACATCTTTGTTGGAAAAGAGTTGCTAACAAATCTGCTACCAGAAAATATTCACTTCCATTTGTTTAAATTTTCTATATTTCAGTCTTTCACTTTTTTCCCATTGTGATCACATTATTTTAAGTTAACATTCTAGAGAATGAGTTTGTTGTCAGGGACTTGTGGAAATTTCACATGAAAACAAAAATTGTGGAAGATGAACTTAAAACATATCTTTAAAGCTAACAATCATCCAAGCAGCAAAAATTAATTCACCATCACTCAATATTAAATCCAATATTTGCAATAAATTGTTTCGGAACAATGAAGGAATCCTCTACTCTTTGAGGAAATTACTAGTCAAGTCATATTCAGTAACAAATTAATATGGTTAGCTGTAAATGTTTTCTTCCTCTTTTTTTTGACGCATCCTCAATTACTCACAAAGCTGAACTCTTCCCTGTATCCATCAGTTGTTAGTGACACTTCACTGTCATCCTGGAGGCTTGGAGCATTTGTCTACTTTGACGAAGCCGTGCCTGATAACATATTACTGAAATATTTGCAGGCGTAGCAAAACTATATGTTAAACATGTATCGAGTGGAGAGAAATGATACATGTACAAAGACGAGGGTAGGTAGAATATGAGAGGGTGGGATATAAGATATGGTAGGATGTGAATTTACTATTTTAAATAAGGTAGGGGATGCTTTGCAGAGACAAGGATCCACTTTCATGTGTGTTACGTATGTAAACTATATACATAAGAAACACGTCACCTAAAATCAATGGATGCAATTACAATATTTATATTCCCACCTTGAGATATCCCAGGAGTCTGATTATTTTTTTTAGTGTAATTAAATGTGACCAGGCACATTCAGAAGTCAATGTATTTCTGATATTCCAATCTCAATATTAAAAAAACAGAAGCAGCAGAAATCTTACTGCATCTGAAAACCTCGACCAAGTAGTTATGCATAACACATACTTAAAGAAACTTGTGTTTTGGTGTGAGTACTGACTTGTTCAATTTTTCAATATTTGTTATTTTTTAAGAAATATTTTCAAGTTGAATATTCCTGAAGGAGATGGTTGTTAGAGAAGAGTGCTGGGCAAGGAGGAGGGTTAAATGGTGAGAGCGAGCCCAGGGTACAAATCTGTGCAGATAACTGAACTGAGAGGCAATCTTGAAATAATATTTTTCACTTCTACAACGCCTTTAATTTGAAAACCAAAAAGCTAGCTACAAAGACCATGCCCTTGCTGGGCTGCAGTTGCTTCCATTGAATCCTCTGAGAGGCTTCTCAGCTTCTCTGTCTGTCCTCAGAGCTGGTCTGTCAGTCCCACTCTGGCACCTGCCCAGCAGAAGTCCTGTGCAAATCAGTGCACTGTTACCAAAGAGTAGATTGGAAAAAGAAACATTGTATACGCGTGACCTTCACACACACCAAACCAGGGCAGTCCAGAATTATGGTTGCTCTTTATATTAAAAAAAAGCACACAAATACGAAGAAACCCACCAAACTTGGGACAGAAGTGGTTCTGCATGATACACAACTGAAGAACTAGACAGAAACATGAACTACTTTGAGAACTTCTTTTTTTTGGAGAGGCTTCTCTTGATTTGTGATAAATCTCACTGCAGAAGGAATTTAAATCAGTCCCTAATCTTACTATAGTAAGATTTTCTTCTTTTCTTTTCTTCCGCTTGGTGATGTTTCCTTTCTGAAGACTGTATGTAGCAGGATGCACAAAAAAAAGCATTTACTTCTCTGGCCTTTTGAGGTGAATTATATTTAAATCCAGTTCATCCAATATCTGGAGGATTGTGAGCTTGTGTGCTGCTTCCCTTTAACCAACTCTTTGCTGTTCTGACTTCATGATTCACCATCACTGCGTATACATGGAAAAGAAAAAAACCACACCAGTGTCATGCTGTTGGGTCAGTTGTCTCAGCAGGCAATAATATGCAAGAGTATTTCTGGAGTTCATGAGAAGGTGTTATGAGAAAACATGTGTCAGCCATGCAATGCATGAAATGACCCCATCCGTGGTGCTAGATGCTGGCAGCAAGGGCTGGGCTGATTTCCCTGCTGGTTAGTGGCTACCCAGTGCACCCTGTCTCTGACTCCCAAGCGAGGACTGAGCAATCAAATTGCCCTTTTGCCACAGGGGAGGATAATTTTTTACAGACGGAACTTTTTGTATTAAATCTGGCCTCATAACAGGTGAATTTTCCCTGCCTTGCTGGTTTCTGCCTAGGTAGCTTGCTCCCCAGCACTTTATGAATAATGTTTGGTTCATGCCAACATTAAAAATGTGACAGTTTTTTATCGGCTGGTTAGATTTCAGTCAGCATTAACAGCAGGGGTTTAAACCACCTCTGAAGTTAAAAGGGCCACTCATAATCTTAATATTTTGCATGTTTTTAAGTACCTTGCCAAACTGAAGCACAGCCTGGGAGAGGAGTGTTTCTTTCCGTACTGACTTATTCTCCACCCAGAACATGTCTCCATAAGAAAGTCACCCTTTTTCGGACAGAAAGACTAGGAGCATGCCCAGCAGCACCCAAAGAAAACCAGACCCCCTCAGGAGGTGTGATAAAGCAGAGGGGGGAGTTGCTCCATCACACTTGCCAGCCAACAAAGCCCCATGCTGTAAAGGGGTCAGGCTGCGCTCCTGTTTTGCTGGGGGAGTAAAGGTCCCCAGAGAAGAGATTGGTCTCACACCCGCTTTGTGTCATGAGAGCATCAGCCCTCACCTGTCTGCTCCCTCCTGCATGCACGGGATGGGAACCCCACCACCGGTAATGCTGGGGAGACTTTGTGGTTCTCTGCTCAAGCACAATGAGGATTTTAGCACGAGCTTTCAAAGGCAAGATATATTATTTAAAATATACATATGTGTATGTACTTTTTTAATACATATTTTTAACTTGGCTTATGTGCAAGGCAGATGACCTCCACCTACAAAGGAGCCCGGGCTGTCATATCTTGCCTCTTGTGCATAAATCTGCAGCCTTGATGCTCATGAGTACAAGGTTTTGCCATAATAATAGCAGCTTGTTTCGTTTCGCTTCGTAGTCTTTCACTTTTCTTGCTCAAAAGAGCTGCTGAAAACAAGTATTTATCTAAACGTAGTTCTCTCTGACATTATTCAGCTAAGAGTTTGGTCAGGAAAGCAGCAGATCTTGGTCTGATAAGGTTCAACTGCAGAAGTAAACAGGAATCAATTTTTTTTGTTTACCAGGAAATCCCACCACTTTAGATAACTTTTCACTTTAAACTTTGAAACATGTTTCATTTCAATGTAAAATGAAATTTGAAAAAGCAGTTTTGAGTGAAGGGAAACACTTAACTTAGAAATATTTCCCTACCACAGGGTTCTGTTCTTTAAACCTTTTTAAAATTTTATATTAAAAAGTCATTTACTCTGAAAAGTAGTTTTGGAACAACTTTCATTCTGAAAATGTCAAAATGTGATTATTGAAACATTTAGTCTCAGGTGTTTTCAAAATTATAACTCATCAAAATCAATTCACAGTTCAAAACATTTGGGTCTTGGTGAACTCCCCCCACCATCTTTATGAAGCAGGAAAACAACACTCAGCCAGCTGTGCTCAGTGAGGCCTTGAGATGTTTCCCATTCTGAAATATCATCAATAAAAATCTAAAAGAGGAATTACCATAATTTGAGAAGAAAGCAGTCTTTCAGAATCTGAAATCGAACCTAATTATCTTGCACTTTGTATTCAACGAATACCCTTTGTCTGAGCAGCTCTGAATGTTTTAGAGATAAATCTCCTCTTTTTATTTGCACTTGTTTGCCTTCCAACAATTTAGAGGCAAAAATTTCTCTACAGTCTGATCTTAAGATACTAGTCATAAGAAAATATGCTTAAATAATGTGTGTACCTTCACTCTGACTGAAGCATACTTATCTGAACAGGGCTGCTTTTTTGCGTCGAGGCTTAAGCCTCACTATAGTGCTTTGAAGTGACAATATCTCTATTTTACAGGTGGGGAACTTGAGGTAGGGTGTAGCCCAAAGATACCTTTTGCCAGCTGGAAGCAAAAACTCCACCTTCTGATGGGGTTAGTGCAAATCCAGTGCAAAAGCACTTTAGCAAGGAGGGTATTTAAAGTGTCAGTTCATGCTGGTAGGTCGTGATGATTTTTATTTTTTTTCTGAAAATGAACTGTTAACATTTTGGAAAGTAAAGTTAACACTCAGGGTGCGGTTGTGCCTAAAAAGCCTTTTATAGCATGACTAACTTCTGCTGGTGTTAGCATATGGCTCAAGCACACTTTGTCCTATATGCGCTCCCATAGCCAGTGGTATGCTCAGCAAATCTGTTTTTAGAGAACCAGTCCACAGCTGCCTCTCCTTAACAATTTTCCCCCTCTGACTTATCGTTTAGAGGCTGGAAGGGGAGACCCAGATGCCTAGCAAATCCAGCATCTTTTCCAGCTGCTCAGGGTAAAATTACTGTGCTTGCTTGCATCTGAAACCTAGTCTCTCTAGTCTAAGTCTCTCTTTTTTTTTTTTTTTTTTTTTTAAATCCACAACACAACAACAATTTCTCTTGCAATAGGGGTAAGCAGAAACCTTTTAAATACAGATAGCTACAGTGGAGCAGCCCCATCTAAAAGCTACCTTGAAACTGCAGCTTTGGAGCAACTGAGTGGCAAACTCTCCAGCAGTGATGATTTAACATCACTGTTGTTTCACTCCTGAGCAAGGGAACTCAGAAAAGTGGGGGACGGGGATATTATGATGGTGTGCAGTGGGAGGTGGAGCTCTGTCAGAGAGGCATGTTGAGCTGAGTTGTCTGGTGCCACGCAAAGGGGAAGACGTAGGTCCTCCTCCTGCCTACCACCCCTCCCTGCTCCCAGCCTTGCTTGCTTGTGTCCACTGCTTCCACTGCACCGGGGGTTTTCTTGGCACACAGGATGGTTTAATTGCTTGTTATCATAACCTGGCGCAGAGGAGCTGCTTTGCCCGCTCCCCAAAATGCAGTTGCAACACAAGCGTGCAGAGAAGGGCGATGCACAGCCCCTTGCTTCGAGCGGGAACTGGAATTTTTAATTAGGGAAAATGTGAATTTGAGAGGGGTTTTAGGGGTTGTGGCCAAAATCCTGAGGAAACCAGCTAGAAAGTTTTTAAGTTTACCAGCTGTTTGTTGCGGTTCGTCTGGGATCTCTGCTTGGAAGGGAAAGATCCTTGGGGTTTCTCTTGGGGTCAGACCTGTCTGGAAGGTCACAGCTCCCGCCAACGCATCTGGCAGTGGCTCTCAGGGACCTATAGGTACCTGGTGGCAGAGGGGAGCTGGGTGTCTGCGCCGGTGAGGAGTGCCAAGGAAGCTATGCTGAATGCTTGTATTAACACCTTGGGAAACTGTGATTAAAGTCTGATCAGCAAATGAAACTCCATCTGTGCCATCTGGTTGTCTGTCTTGCACAGGTTTACAACTGCAGGATTATTTAGCGGTGCAATTTACAGGCAGGGACCGGTTTAGAAATAAGAGCGTCAAACCTCTTGTTTAAGTTGAAATCAAAGTCTCTCTCTATACAAAAACTTTGAAACTTAAATAGACCAAAGAATCACTCTATCTATAATTACAAATAAAAAAATTAGATTATTTTGGAATGACATTGCCCAGATTTCTTCAAATAATATAATGAATTAAAATACCTTGGGTTGGCAATTGATTCTTTTTCTTCTTCTCTTACAGTAGGCAAACATTCACAGTCAGCTGAAAAAGGGTAAGAAAGACGACTATAGTTACTCTTGGCAGTTCTTCTACATCTATTCCAAAGTTGCATCAACTTTTATCATGCAGTCTTTCTAGAATGTAAAACTGCAGATGCTCTTTTGCATTCTTTTATCTGTAAAATCTGCGTGATCTCCACAGCATAAATATTATGTGGTTTTAAATCTTCCAACACCAAATAGGTGTTGCCGTTATTTCTTTATATATATTTCAGTTGTTTATGTACCCCTATACAAATGAACTACTTTTCAGGACTGTTTCTTGTAAATGCCCACAGGGAGGACTATTTGTTAATCTTCCATTGCTTATAGTGGCACCTATGCTTTACAGTCCAGCTGGGAATTTGGGGCTGGGGTTTACAGAACACTAACAAACGAAAAAAAACCCAACCCCATATGTAAACTATTTGCTTACTTCTGTCCACACAATTAAAAAAAATATTTTACAGCACTCTTTCAACCAGTGTACTATACATACTGTCTCTATTTCACTACTGCTGCTTAGCACATGTTTTCTGCTAGAGCTTACGGACCATGAAGGTCAAAACCCCATCATGTGGAGCACTGTGCTAACACAAAGAAATGCTCCAAAGAGTTTTATGTCCTGAAAAACAAAGCATCCCTAGGAGGGCAGGCAAATGAGCCATTTGGACATAAGGCGAGGGACCAGGAATGAAAAAATATCAGGGTTTCAGCATTTCATAGTCAGTGAAAAGCTGTTAGCAGTTCAAAATCAGGCCTCAGCTAATTCATGTCTTACCAAAAACCTGCATTTTTTGAGGATGGTCTTGAAGGAGGATGCAGGGCTCTTAGAGATTTTGACTGGGAGATTTCAGTTGGGAGGAAAATGGGGGGGGAAATACAAGACACTTAGAAGTAGTTAAGAAGGAGCTGAAGATGCTGATGGTGGTAGTTACTGCAGGTACTGATTGCTCTGTGGGCTGATTGATAGACTTGTAAGAGATGATGTAGATGGTGAATGGTGCTGACAGCAAAGAGCAGCCTGTGTTTCATGTGGTAGAGATGGGAGGGGAGGGATGTATTCATAGGATCCTGGCAGCAATTTTAAGTAAACGGTGGTCTGCACTATGGGTAAATGCACATTTCTTCTCCAATAGCCCAACGTGGAGCACAGAACTGTAGAAACTCTGAGGACTCAAAAGAGACTAGATGCTTCAGAGAAACTAGTATTTTGCATTAAAAATGTGTATTTAAAAATATAAATACTGTTCACAGCTATACATGTATTTAATAAAAGTGTCTACTAGAAACTCAAAACATTTATGATATTCCATCATATGTTAAAAATAAGCTCCCACACAAACTAAAATACTCCTCTGAACAATTCTACCCCTGACATTTGTGCTGCTATTTTAGTAGCTGGGAGTCAAGAATACAACTCAAGATGTTGGGGAAAAGCAGTGACACACATACAAACTGCCTTACATTCATTTTTTTTTTTTATGCGTGGTATCTACGTCAGCGAGAAAGAGAGGGATGATGGAGTAGAGGGGTTACCGTGTACCGTTTTTGTTCATGCTGTTCATCCATTTATCAAGCTCTTCCATTTCTATCTCCATAACAGAGGGTGTGTCTTCTTCAAAAATAGGACTTGAGAAGAGGGAGGAAAAAAAAATGGCATTACACAAAACGCCTAATTCAAACAACTTGCAATGTAGTAATTTTGTATAAGTCTTTTGTAATTCCAGACACGTATATGAACTCTGAAAAGGCATCTTAGCCAAGTAATCTGAGGAGATGTCAGCCCAATGGGTGTGAGGGAAACGGCTGCAAACTGATGTGAAGAAGTGGCAGTGAGATGCCCGTCCTGGGCAGAGGTGGGACTGGGTGGGACATTGCAGGCAGAGGGACTCAGGTGGTGCAGGTCTGGGATATGCCAGAGCACAGGACCACTGCAGCTATTCGAGAACTCTCCCTACTCTAAATAGAAAACTGGAAAATGAAATAGTTTGTCTCTGCCCTGCTGGAACACACGGCAAAAGTCCTGTTGCTCCAGTGATAAAAGCAGAGGGCCTAAAGTTTCATCCTAGCTGTGACTGACATTGGCAGCAACTTCAGAAGGAAAGGTCATGAGTAGAGTAACTCTGCATTTATTTAAATGCCTCTATTTAGCTTCCCTTTGCTGATCATTCCTGGAGTCACAGGGTAGAAAAAATATTTTTAGCAAAACTTCCTTTTTTTTCCCCATGAAGCCAATTTCATAACTTCCAGCATTGATTAGCAAGATGGAGCTCAATAAAAGATAACGATAAAAATTATGACTCTGATGAGAGCTACGCAGCTTTTGGCTTGTTTTCCCAGCCAGTGAGGCATTGCTTCCACGGTAGCTGGGAGAGCCTTTCTGCCTCACCTCAGAGTCAGAAGACAAACTTGAAAAACAGGGGAGCAAGACACAGAGCTTGTTCTGAATAGTAAAAGCCTGTGATGAGCCTGGGAACTGATCCTCTTTGCTCATGGGGCACACTGTACATCCTGTGCTGCCTCGTGGCTGGGGGGGCGGGGGGGGGCCGCAGTAGGCGTAGGGGTGGCTGCGGGTGGTGGGTGCCTGTGGGGCGGCACTCGCCTCAGCCACCATAACTCCCGTTCTCCTACTCTAGTCTTACATCTTCAGCTAGATACTGAAGTCACACTTTAGCCACCTCTAGAGATAGTGAACTGGAGCAATTGATAGCAAAAGGCAATGGTGTTTAGTGTACGGTTAAGCTAAAACAGGTGGTGAAGGAGTCAAAAATCATAATATGCTGTTAGAGTAAAAGAATAAAAAAAAAAAAAAAAAAAAAGTGATGTTCATAAACTTTACCTTTTCACATTTTCACTTCCCAGCTCATCTGGAAAAGAAAAAAGTTGGTGTTCATAGTTCTGCTCTTTGAATATACAGGGTCCAGACTGCAAGCAAGCCTTGAACAGGGTCACGTAAAACACGTTGCATTTTCAAAAGGCATAAGAGTTAATGTGTAGGCAAAAGACAAAACATTTCATCCTGTTTGTCATTTTTAGAGGAACTCGCTATTTTTAATCTTGAACACGCTAAGAGCAGCGCATTATTAGCTCAGCCGTGCTGGGAGCAAAGCGAGTGTTAGCGCGGCGGTGGGCAGGACACGGCAGATGCACGCTTCCCTGAGCAAAACAGATGTCATGAGAGAAATGGGATCCTGAAAAGGAACCACTGCTGCAAAAAAAATTGTTTACTGGAAGCGTCGGGACATTTTGCTGCAGACTACACGCAGGCAATCCGGCTCTGCCTGGAGACTCTGTGAGCCGCTCATGGAGAGAAGAAGGGGGGGATGGACTTGCATGGCAGATTAAATCTCCGTTAGGCAAATGAAGCTGAACTAGCCAGATGTCAAAAGCTAGTTATGACCCCAAGAAAAAGTAAAGATGGGAAAAAAAAAATAGTGTAGCAGCCATTATTCAGATAAATATCTTCCCCTCAAAGAATCAAGTGACTGAAAAGCCTCAGCCCTCAAAAAAGAATGAAGAACTACATATAAGATTCATATTGTATACTGTCTTAAATCAGCTTATTTTTAATTCAGTGTCGCTGGTGGGTGCTGACACTTGTTCCAGCACATTCCCTGACTGCAGAGCCACCCCAGGGACACAGAATTGTCTGCCCCCACCTTAAGGATGCCCAAAATCCCAGCTCCAAGCAATAGGCACAGGGCAAGAGATCCCAGGGTTGTGCCACTGCAAAGCACCACGTTTCCTGTCCCTCCGCATGGTGTGTCTGCATTTCAAGTCCTCCAGAAACAGGCAGGCAACAAGGTGCCTGGTTGTGAATTCAGAGTTTGCTACGAGGGTGACCTAGCGATAAGGCAGGTGCAGCCTAAAAATGCCTTGGAAAATGGACTTTAAATCTATGTTGAACGTATGTCACTGTCTGCAGGCTGAGGAGCTTACAGCTGCGCTCTTGTTCTGTAGGGACACCGATACGACCATTTCAGGATTTCACTTACCAACTGTGTGGTTCTAATCTGACACCTCAGTTTGTTTTCTGTGGCTTGACGCTCCAAGTTACCTATTTCCTTGCTAATAGGTCAAGGTACCTTCCTGAAGCACTGCTCTCCCTATCGCAGCACCCAGGCAGTCTGACCACGGGATTCCTAGCTCATTTACCGCGGTATCTTCATAGCTGCCACCACCCTACAGGATCCCCTAAAAGCATTCTTTATCATGGTTTTGCTTGTTCTTATTTGATTGAGGGTCCAAGCAGCTTTACCTTGTGGGCGGTATAGGCAATAGGAGCATTAAATTCACCTTGCATGAAGTTATTACGCCTAAAGACAGAATAAGCGTTTGCAGCCACACGGTTACATCCATGCGCCATTCCCGGCACTGCCAGGAGCTGGAGCTCAGTGCAGCGGCTCCCGTGGGAGTCCAATGTGGGCAGGAAGTGTCAAGAAGCCGAATTAGCTCCCACCCAAGGAGAGCTGCATGCCCAGATACCATGGGCCGGGGATGGATCCCTTTCCTAGCTGTCAAACGTGCAACTACAACCAGAGAAGTGCATCCTAAATGTGGCATCCCAGGCCTCCAAATAACGTTTTGTTAGTGACGAGCACATCCTAAAAATATCCTTCTGATGTGCAAGAGGACAAATTTACCTTGCTTAGACTTTTTCCTTTTATGATGTATTACAAAAAATGCGATGAGCAAAATCAGCAGGACCAGCAGCACGACGGGGACAACGTATATCAAGATAGACTGTTCTTCTGCTTCTAGGCTGTCCTGATCGTTCATGGCATTCAATTCAGTACTTGGAGTACTTTTTGTTTCAAAGGTGCTTTCAGTAGTGCTTGCAGTGACAAGTACTGGCTCGTGGTCATCTGCAGTCGAAGAATGTGTAGCAGGAGGAGGCGTTACTGTAACAGTGGATAACATCGGTGATCCATCTCCTGAACCATCATTTTCAGGGCCTGCCAAATATATGAGGACAAATTAACATTTTATTGGGTTTACTAGTATTATCAGTGAGTCAAAGCATACAGCTTTAATATTAACTTTTAATTTGACGTCTTAAAAAAAATCAGCAGATGCCCCATACACACAGATTTGAAATCTTGGGCATCAGATGCAAAATTAGATCACAAATTCATCACAAAATCTTACCAGTCAGACCTGACCACGTTCTTCGACTGGCTTTTACTGGGACATGTCAGCATGTGTGCTCTGTCTGCACACAGCTGCCTTGCACAAACAGATTTTTTTATCCTGCAAGTTGGCAACTGGTCTCACTCTCACATGAAAGTCTTCTGCCTCTTGGTAAACCACACCATCCTGCTTTGCTCCTCAGCCTTGGCGCGTACGGCCACAACCTCTTGCCTCCCTCCCCTTACCCAAGGAGTTAGCAATCCCTTCGGGGACACCATTAGCCCTGGTTCACCAATTCCTCCGGCTCACTCATCTCCCTCTTTCTGTGCCTTTCTCAAATGTGTTAAATTTGTTTCACTGTGAAAAACAGAACTGGTGGAAGGAAGCGTGAAGCCTGCAGAAGCTGCTGACTTTCACTTCTGCGTGGACTAGAAGAGGTACTAACAACACAGGGGCTTTACTGGATGCAAATGCACTTACATGCTCCTCCGTCTGATCCTGCGGGCTCGGTAAAGGAGCCTACGGTGAAGAGTCACTGCTGGCTATTCCTCACAAACGTTAAGACTGGGGGGTTTGAAGCTTGATTTGGGTTTTCATTTCATTTAGCATATATGTTGCAAGAAAAGTGGCTGAAATTGGCTGTATTGGTAATAGTGAAACAAGCTTTTGTTTGAGGCTAATTAAGAGTCTGTGTTGACTGCTGCAGAGTTTAAAGCTTAACAGAAGTACAGCAAATTCTGAGCTGATACTGTATTCCATACCCGTGCAAAAAATCCTGTCGTAGCCAAAGGTGCGGGAATCAGTCCCTAGACAAATTACACTGACATGTTTCAGAATACAAAACCTTAAATAATTTCCTTAGCATGAAATTAAACGATGATTTTTTGTGTTCTCTGCCCTTTCAGGTACAATGGCGCAGCTCTCATTTTATGCAGTAAAGCAGCACAGGATTTCATGACTTCAACAATGACATGTTTCTCCTCGTTCTTGTAAAGTGCTGGGCAGCCATAGTTTCCACTAGAGTTAGCAAGAGCTTAAGGTTTTCAGCACCTCAGCGCTGGCATTTTGAATCTCACAGGACTGGAACCAGAAGTACTTAGCATTTTAAATGCTTTTGTAAACACATTAATCTTCATAATGGCCCTGAGAGATGAGCAGTTATCATCCCATTTTACAAATGAGAAATCAGAAGGACAGGGATGCTGTCCTTCCCAGGGACGCCAAGTGAGAGAGGAAAACTGGGATTAGAGCGCTATCTCTTGCTTAATCCACTCTGCAGCATCTCCTCTCCTGTCAGATTTGTCTCGAAGAGGAGATGAGTATCTCGTGAGACTGTATTCCAGGAAACCTAATTTCAAATGAATAAAATTATTTGAGTGTGACAGCAGTGATTTATCTAGATTTTTATGCCGCACTTATCACTCAGGCACCTGATTGTTTCATCCTTTCCTAAAAACTAGTACAGGATTTTAATACTTAATAAATAATAGCTGATACTCGAATATAGTATTTAATACTGCAAAGCACACCAGACTCTTTCACCACAACATGACAATGAAAATGTTAGCTCTTCAGTGGCAAAGCATTTCATATCCATAGTCTCCCTGTTGCTTTCTTCTGTATTTAGTATTTCAGTCAAGAGCAAAACATGATCTCTGCCTCCCCTGCAGGTAATGACCCCTTACGCATGTGCTCCTCCACTCCTCCCCGTGATCTGTTGGCTGTCCTTAATCCTGTCGCAGAGGACGGGAGGGAGAGCTCCTCTCCCTTATTTGTTTGGCCACTTGACTTTTCTTTCCTGGCGTAGTTTATAGTCCCCAGTGCCTGCTGCCGCTCCATTTCAATTGCCACGAGAGGTATCGCAAGAGACGTCTGCACTGCAGACCGCGGAGTGATGGACCGTGCCGCTGGACCACCACAGCCTCACCAAACCACGTCAATGACCTTGCTTCATTTTCTTCCTCTAGCCATCGCCCTTGAAACCCGTCATCTGCCACATTTGATATATTGACAAGGACAAGCCCATTGCTTAAAACAGTACAAATGGGAAAGGATGTGGGGTAAATACCTTGTTTCTCATTTGCTCTTAGAGCTAAAATGGATTTTTCAAATGTCTAAAGCATGGTGTGACTTTAAAGCAAAAGCAGTCACACCTCATTAACTGCAGGGCTAAACTTTCAGCTGCAGTGTATGCGGTGCTTGATTGCCAAGAGAGACACTTCCAGTGTCTCTGGTACTTTTTATTTGCCTGGTTTTGAGCTATGAAGGAGATTTCAAATAATTTGTCTCTGTGTGAAATAGAATTACCTTTTCTAGTCTCTGGGCAAAGAAAATGGCAAATCACAGGGAGTGACCTTGCTGCCACATATTTTTGTTCACTTTGCATAATTCCAGGGACAAAACAGCATCTCTTCTGCGAACACCATTTCCTCTTACAGAGATCTTTTCTCCGAGTGAATTAAATACGTCTTTCAGCAGAAGGACAGCCAATTGCACAATGTTCTTTGCAAGGATATTGCTCTTATTTCCTGTGTTTCACCTGCTGCCTCGACACATTTCCCTTCAGCAGTTCTGCCCATCACCTCTGAGGACCAGAGCTCAGACCGAAGGGATGTCCTGCTTGTCACACAGGGGCTGCTCTCACTCTCGGGCCACCACACATCACATTTTTTACACCATGAGAAAATCACAGTTTGCACCTCGGTGGGCCTGATGGCTTGCACCAAGGAAGGATTCCTACTGCCAGCCTGGCAAGGAGGGACAGACTTAGGCCTCCTGGTGCAGGCACAGTGCTTGCCGCAGCTGGCTGCCCAGGCCGTATGAGCCCCACGTGGTTGGTCCCAAGGTAGTTGTTGGTTTTCACAGTGTTTCAGCTTAAAGTGCTCAACATAGTGGGCAGGCTGTGTTGCAGCTGGCCCCGGTGGCTGTTTTGTAGCGTGAATGAAAGCTGGACATTGCAAAGTCTGGAGCAGGGCAGAAGAGCACCTCAAAGTCGGATATTTTGTGAGGAGATGCTATTCAAATATTTTCTCCGTGCCTGGAGGGAGCCAGATTTACAGTGGTCAGTCATATCATGAACTGTCTTGTCAGCTATGCTTGT
The DNA here is from genome assembly GCF_000708025.1 of Charadrius vociferus. NCBI lineage: Eukaryota > Metazoa > Chordata > Aves > Charadriiformes > Charadriidae > Charadrius > Charadrius vociferus. The sequence goes on from NW_009661371.1 coordinate 1,651,457, forward strand.
GTTTCATCTTGCAGAGATCATAGAATCATAGAATAGTTTGGCTTTGAAGGGACCTTTAAAGGTCATCTAGTCCAACCTCCCCTGCAATGAGCAGGGACATCTTCAACTAGATCAGGTGGCTCAGAGCCCCGTCCAACCTGACCTTGAATGTTTCCAGGGATGGGGCATCTACCACCTCTCTGGGCAACCTGTGCCAGTGTTTCACCACCCTCATTGTAAAAAATTTATTCCTTATATTTAGTGTAAATCTTCCCTCTTTTAGTTTAAAGACATTGCCCCTTGTCCTATCGCAACAGACCCTGCTAAAAAGTTTGTCCCAATCTTCTTTCCTGTAGGCCCCCTTTAAGTACTGAAAGGTCACACTAAGGTCTCCCTGGAGCCTTCTCTTCTCCAGGCTGAACAACCCCAACTCTCTCAGCCCGTCTTCATAGGAGAGGTGCTCCAGCCCTCTGATCATCTTTGTGGCCCTCCTCTGGACCTGCTGCAACAAGTTCATGTCTTTCCTGTGCTGAGGGCCCCAGATCTGGACGCAGTACTCCAGGTGGGGTCTCTCCAGAGCAGAGCAGAGGGGCAGAATCACATCACTCGACCTGCTGGCCACACTTAAAGGTTAAAATAAAATAAAGAAGCATCCTCCCACCATGGTCATCTTGGGCAAAGGAAAGCACAGAGTGATCCGTGGAAATGAGCTGCACACATTTGCCAGGGTCAAAGCGAATCACTGCCACCAAGGCTGAGGTTCACTTCCTCTGAAAGGGAGCCTGATGATAACATAACATACATTCAGGGTGAAAAAACAAGGCCAACTGAACAAAACAAGGAACAAGGCACATTTGACCATGTAGGTACCTCCTTGACTTTGCAGAGCACCTGCCCTTCCTCTTGCTGAGTTCAGCCTTGTGCTTTTGGCCACGGTCTGACATCTGTACTTGGCCCTCTGCAGATCTCAGCCAAGGAGCAGGTACTCACAAAACAACTGCATCAGCTTCAGCTTTGTCTGGACTGCCTGGGACATGAGCGCTGGCGACTTCTCCCCATGTCAAGGGATGTGGTCCCACAGCTTCAGCCCAGCCCTTATTGCCACTTCCCACGCTTTCAAGGGCAGAAGGGAGAGGGGCTGGCATGCAGCTGCGTCCCACCTTTATGGGGAGCTGGGCACAGCTGGAACTGGAAGCTAAGAAGCTGGAGCTGGAAGCTAAGAAGTCCTCAGGTTCCCACCACTGATGTATTAGAGGATCTAGTCCTCAGGGGACCAAAATGCCCGAGCAAGCGCAAGTGGCTCAAAAAAGGTTCCATTACAGTTCTTACGAATTACAAAAAGGCTATGTCCCTCTATGCAGATACCATGGAGTAAGATATTATTCAGTCTGTTGTGCTTTAAAAATATGCTCAGATTACTGATGGACTTTGTGTGAGTTTTGGAGGTGCTCGCAAGGCTGCCTTTCAAGGGAGACAGGGGGAGTTGAATATACCGAGCAGCTTCATAGACTAGAGTCCAAACAACTGCATCTCAAACAAACAAACAAACAACATTTCTGTTGTTGCAGCATTTCTTCCTCTGAGGCTTGTGCTGTAGCACTTGGAGGTGGCGATGTGAGCTTCTTGATGAAGTAAGTGGGCAAACAGGTTTCTGATTTTGGTTGGATGTGAGGCAAAGGGAAATAGCCAGCAGACAGCACATTCGGTTCTGCTGTAAATCATCGGTCTCCCTCCTGCCTTCTCATCAGACTTGAGGATTGGGGTCTCTGAAGGGAATTTTTCAAATTACACTACAGTACCTACTTACAGAAGAAAAAGGGGCGGGATAGAGGAAAAGCAAGAGCTAAATCAATGGTGTAGTCAAGCTCATTAATTTGAAAGGGAATTTTCTATTTCTCCAAACCTTCCTATAAGCTATAAAAATGCAGCGAAAGGAAGGCTCACAAGCGGGTGACAAAACAAGAAAAGGCTATAAAGCTGTGCATACTGGAGTAAAGTTACCACATCCTATACGACTCTGCTCCATACACGCATTCCTTCTGGTGGTATAGTCACACGACTCCACGTGGTGCGTATGATCCTCTCTCCTATTGCTTGACTCACCCCTGTTCTGTTCCTCTCGCTGCGTTTCACGCTGCTGTAAGAAGGGCCGTTCCCTGCCGTGGCCGGGGCTGCCCCAGCTGCCTGTTAAAAAAAAGTCTGGCTAGAAGAGGAATCCATAAAGCCCGCAGGCTAGCTGTCGGGCGCACACGCTCTCCCGATGAGGCGGCACAAACATTTCAGGATGGCTAATCTGCAGACAAGATCCTATTAAAATGGGGTGCTTAGAAAGTGTTATCTAGGTATAACCTGAAAGAGGAAACAACTGAGTTCATTTCTAGATGATGGAAACTGCTTCCTCCTCACTGTACTTCCATCCAGCTGAAGTGCTGCCTTAACTGCCGGTGTTGCAAATTCAGTCACGCATCTTAGAGTCAAACTGTGAACCCACGGTCTCATTTCTTACCCCCAGTACTATTGGTTTTCCAGACGAATTCACACATTTAGTTGCATCTACTTAATCTCATGGCCTTCCAGTTCTGCCTCAGTGATACCCGTATGACCTCACTGTGATGTGAATCTCTCAGTGCTCCTTGCTCACAGGAGGACCATGAAATTAAAGATGCAAAAGCTCCGGAGGCTCTCTGGCTGTCATAAAATCTCTTGAGGGAACACAGCCTGGGGTCAGTGGCTGAAATTAAGTATACAATACTGCAGATGTAAAGGAGAGATTTTTCTGAAATGCCCCTGAAGCACTTGAATAGAACACAGTGGAAGTTTGTGTGTGTGGATAGACGGGATGAATAGGAGTAAATAGGTACAAGGAATTGATGTGTTCAGTAGAAAGGGTTTTTCATCTGCACTTTAGGGGTCTGCACTTTGGAAAGAGAGGATGTAACAAGTCTGTATTTCCTATATTGTTGCTTTGCTAGAAAATTGTAACAGGCAATCCTGATGCGTTCAAACCCATTCCCGAGTTCATTACTGTAGGGGGGAACAGGTCAAAAATATCACTCCCTTAGAGACCTTGGCTTTGTAGGGGACTTTACCTAAAAGGCACTTCTCTGCCAAAGAGAGAACTGCTGCCTCCGCTTACGGCACAAGCTGCTGAATATCTGGATCTTTGATAGCAGCATTTCTTTGAATGACAGCTCAAAACAGTAGCACAGAGACACAGCCAAATCAAAGCACTACCTGCAACCATCCCAATTCTTCAACTTAACAACTTTACATGCTTTACTGCTCCTCTCCCTCACGCATTTTCTTGCTCCCCACATCAGACCACTTACACTGCAATTTCCCATGTGTTTCACCAAGCACAGGGGGAGATCGCGTACCCTGGGAAATGCCCATAGGGTCAGAGCCTTTTCCTATAAGCTATAGTAAGGGCCTTAATACTTGTTCCTAGGGTCAGCACATACCTAGGTAGGTTTTTAGGGCTGCTGCGAGGCTGAGCAGTGACCACCACCACCCAGAGCAGGGAGGGCCACTGCTGGCCCTCAGCAGGTCACCAGCAGGGCTTGCTGCCTGGATAAAGCAAGGGGATGGGCATGGGGAAGGGGACTGGTGCAAACCCCATGTCCCCTCAGTGTGGAGCTGGGAGAGGGCCGGCACCCAGTGCTGAGACCTCAGGCACACTCTTAGAGTTTCCAGCTTAGAGTAATTGTAGCATAGCCGGGAGAAACCCGTCTGTTAATCACAATCCAAATGGCAAGGCCTGGGTTTTACAAGGCTCCAGCAAGGTATGGGAACAGAACTTATAAAGGCTTCAATCTGTCTATGCTGCAAGATTTAATCATACTCCTATCACCTATTTTGTAAGTGGTTTCTAGACAGTAGAGGTGAGACCTGGGAGATCCCCAAGAGCTTCTACTCCTCTTCTCCAGCAGACCACTTTAAAGGTGAGAACTGTGTCTGGGACTGTAGGAAAAAAGCTCCTTTAAAGGCCCTGTCCTGTTGATCTGTAAGCAAGCAGGGGTGACAGCAAAGGATGCCCCCGGCTGGCTGCCCTCAGCAGAGGAGTCCCAACCCACCAGTGCCTATGGGGTATATATGCCTCTACATAAACTCTTCTCCTTCCAGTTCAATTTCTCCCCTGAGGCCCAAGTTCACAACTTCCCCCCTCCCACCCTTGCAGTCAGAGTAAGCCGCAAGTACATTTTGGGGCTAGTTACACAAGCAAAAGCCACCTTTGTGTGGGGAGCAAGGGTCCCTGCTCTTCCCTGGGCAGGTGCTCTCCTCCCTTTCCCCCAGCAGCTGGGGGCTGGCTCAGGAGAGCCCGGGCTGAGAGCAGTCGGGGAGAGCTCTGGCAGGACTGACTCACTCCCATGGAGGAACCGTTCCAAAATCAACCAGAATTTAAACGTGGACCTACTGGTAGGAAGCCTCTAAAGGCAGTGGGGATTAGGTGGGGGCATCTAGTAGGTGACATCTGCCTGGTGCTTTGTGCAGCGCTGTAATGCCCACTGGAAAGAAGGGCAGGGGTGCCTAGCTGTGGGCTGGGGGGTCAGGGACTAAGGCGTCCCACTGCCCTGTGGAGATTGGTGATGAAATACTAGCGATCGCTACACTGCAAATGAGCTGAGGAAGCTGGAGCCTGATCACTGTGTTGCTCGCATCGCACCCCTCCGTTTCCCCGGGACCTCCGTTTTGCTCTATCCATAGCGGGATTTTTTCCTCTGATCACTTTGATTCCGAGCTACCTTCAACACTTACATCATATTTTCCTAACATGTCTGTAACACAGCAGGGCTGTAGTAATGCAGACAAGACCAAATTATTTTATACCTTGCTTAGCTCACTCTTACAGCCAAGCAAGACGCTTAACTGTGAGCGGCTCAGCAGCACGCTGGGAGCCCGCAACCCAGTTTTACACCCTGCTTATAGTGCTGTTTTTCAGCAAAAAAAATACCCATGTCAAACCACTTATTTCACCAATGCATTTTAAAACCTTAACAGAAGAACTCCAGTGATATCTGAGAGTGACCATCCTCTCTCCCTGATTTCTGGAGAGCTCCCGCTCGCTACCGCAGCACAGCGTCAGCAAACACTTCTCGTCCATACTGAGGCATTTCAGCATTGATTTGTTTGACACCAAAAGGCATATAAACACCACCTGGCAAGGTTTTCCTAAAAGAGCTGCCCGTCTTGCGCAGTCACTGGCTGCTGAAATGCCAGTGGAACAAACTACCTCCTGCGAACGGGGTGAGAGCCTCTGCAGCGACTCACCAGCACTTCAGCATTTTGTCACACGTGGCTTTTACGCTTGTGGTTCTTCCCTTTAGAAGGTCAGGACCTAAACCCACAGTGCCGACCACTTTGTTCTGCAGCCGAGAATTCAAAATATTTGTCTCCGGAACTGGCTGCTCTTTTGTTAAACCGGTTTCAGTGCACCGGGACTACGGAAATCAGCAGTCGGCTTTTGAATGGAAGCGGTGCTCCGTCTTTAACTTTACTATTAAATGCTGAAAGTATGGGTGTGGGGTTAAAAAAGTACAACAAATCATTAAAATTAGAGCCAAAATGCCTGGTGGGCCAGCACGGAAACTCCGGTTCCCTTCACACCAGCAATTTAGGAAATTAGGCAGGAATTGTAGGATTCAGTTGCTGCCGTTTGGGGTTAGGTCTAAGGAAAAAAAGTCAAAGCTTAGAGAAAGACAGGCAGCTGAAAACAAGAGAGGGTGAGCACAGCTAAAACAAGCGGGAGCAAGTCCCCGCAGATCTTCTCCTTGCGCTCAGCTGGGAGGGTGTGTTGCCCTCCGACTCGGTCCCATCGCTGCGGGTGCGAAACGCGGTCCCAACCTCGGAAGGCAAAAGAAAGGTGCTCTCTTACTCACCGTTGCCGGCAGATCCTCCAGCCAGCGACAAGGCAGAAAGCAGGGCGAGGAAGTTTTGCTTTCGCATGCTGCCTCGGCGGCGCTGCCACCTGAGGGGCGCTGGGGGCTGGCTCCTGCTGCACCCGAACATTGACGTTTCCTGTTTCCTGCCGGGGTGCATCTGAGCCGCATTTCTGCAGGAGATGGACTCTCTTTGATGGGTTTTAGGAAGTGATGTAATTCCGTCTGGGCCTGTCAAGCGAGCAACGATTGCAAAAGAAAGAAGAAGAAAGAAAAAAAAAAAGAAGTTGCTCTTCCAGCACTAACTCGGCTGAAGCACCTTTAGGCTGTAGGTGAGCGAGATCCTCCACTCTTCTGCTTTTTGGGCTCCCGACTTTGCTACCATCTCCCTCCATCAACATGCAGTGTCACGGGATGAACATCACACAAATAGAAATCTGACACAAAAAGTCACTTATGTGTGTTAGCAGGAAGGTTTTAGGTTGCTTTCCAGGGTAGTTGAGCAAGCAGATTTCAGTAGTGCCTCCCCCCGGCCTTGGTTTCCAAGCTGTCGTCCTCGCCCCAGCGTGGTGGGACACTGCATGCATTTGTGATCCCAAAAGCTGACCCCGCCAAGCGAGGGTCTCTCCAGCAAACGGGAAGAGTGGCTGCTTCACTCAGCAGCCTGTAACTGAGTATTTTGGGCTGGTTTGAGCTGGGAAGAGGAAAAGGCAGTAAACCACATCTTTTTTTGTTAGGAGCAGGTGGCTTAGCTGGAAAGTACTTAGACATCAGCGTGACGATGGCTGCAGATGACAGGGGTCGGAAGGTCTTGAGCCTCACCAGGATACACTGCTTAGCATGGAGGTCCGTGGTGCCATGGTTGATGGAGGTGGCAAGGGGACAGGTAACTCCTGCCTCCCTTCCTCCTTCCTTCTGACTTTCGCTCTCCCCTGGTGGTCTCTGGCTGGGGGTGCAGACTGTGGGACACGGCTGTGCCCCCCGTCCCCGCTGCCGTGTCCTCTTCACCCACTGCCCCAACCTCGTGCCCACCTCACTCAGAAACACATGAGGGTTCACCAGGAGCTTCTACCTATCGCCTGTCACTGGATAAGAGCAATGGAGGAGCTCAAAGTTAAAACCAGTATTTTCAATCTTCTGGCTATATGGGTTGGGCGTAGCCAGGGCTCAGAATTTTGACCTGGCTCTAAACCATACCTGTCCCCAAGCAGGGAGGGTGGTTGGATCATGGGTTTGGTTTGTTCCGCTGTACAAATATGTACTACATCTGAAATGTATCCCTCTGAGTCCAGGAGAGTCTGCACCCCAGATTTTACTCTGGAGCATCCCAAGTTTGAGCCATTTTAAATACGTGTATAAATTTTTCCAGTAATAAACTGCGAAGAAGGGATGTATGCTGCCTGTGTAGCAGCATCACAGTACTCCCTCTAGACATTAGTCACTGTCAAAAACTGATTTCTGATGAATTAGTTGAAGCTGGCAACGGTGAATCTTTCTGTTCAGATCAGTGGGAGCTGCTGAAGTGACCAATTGTTGCTCTCCTTCTGCAGCACACTTATGCACACACATTTCACTTAACACACTGATGCTTTTATAGGTCATCAGTTATAGTTTCTTAGCTTCAGTAGCTGAGAAATAGGTCAGTGATTCATTTAATGGCCAGCTTGTTAATAGATTTAAAACAGTTGAATGATTTGGTTAACTAAAAATCTGAACTGGTTGCTTAGTATTGCAATGTATGTTTAAGAACTTCATAAAACAGTGGGGAAAAATAGCAAAGCAAAGTTACAACAATGCAGCTACAGATAGAAGATAAAGAGGTGCTCTGAGTTATGAAACCACTGACTGACTAATTAAATATTTCTAGGAGATATTCTTTAATACGACGTCATAGCCATACATGATAATACTTACCAGACAGAAGTGTTAGAGGTGAGACTTGTGATTGCTTTTAAGATTTTCCCGTTAAGGAATTACAGAAGTTCCAAATATTAGTAATACTGTTTAATTGATATAGACACTTTCAATTATGAAAGTACAGAAATGGAGGCTACCCAGGCATCTCCTATATGCTCAGAGGTGCCGTGGCTTTGTCTAGTCTGGCAATGGGAAAACCGATAATCAGCCATTGGGGCAGCACGGGAAAGGACTGTCTGTGTTTTGATGAGCATAGACTCAGGTCCTAAGGCTGTTACTATTGTCCAGCCTCAGCTTTTCTGTAGCTTTAGTCAATAGTAGGCAAAGTCATGCTTTTTAACTGTATTTTTATCTGTCATTGATTTAATGCATAAAGGATGTGTCATCCTCCTTGCCATTTCTTCCCCATCTTCTTCCCGGGTTTGCCGCTCTCAGTCTTTCCAATACCACATGGGCTACAAACAGTTTCTCTTGGTTTGTCCTGCCCTGTGTTTTTGGCTGTTTTGACCCATTCTGTAGACTTAGCCCAACTCACTCATCCCTTACTAAAACATAAACCCAGATAAAAAGACTGGAAGGGAAAAGAGGAAAGGACTTGTTATTTTTGCTTTGCATCTTTGCTGCATTTTATCTCCTCTCTCTAATGTACAAGACTGTATCCTTTCCTCTTTTCCCTTCCAGTCTGTCTCTATAGGCAGTAGCATTTCCCACTCGGATTCCCATCAACTACTTTTGACACACGTTTGGCTAACAACTCGTTGCTGCCCCTTGCGACCAAGACAGCTACCCACCGGTGTGTACCCATTAATGATTTCTAAGGCAAATTAAGGAAACGTGACTTCGTGCCACATCCGATTTTAATTAAGACTTTAGAGTGATACAAAGGCAGCTTGATGCGCATTTGACTATTTTATTTTTAAAAAAGAATTGTAGAGAAAGAGGAACGAGGTATTTTGGATGTTGATGAATCGGACTGTCACAGAAGGGCAGCTACCTCAGTCCATCCCCACCAGCGCCATGATCATGCTCCCCTGAAGCACCCCCAGTGGGCTCCCTTTTGGCTGTGTGGGAAGTCAGGTTAGTACCTTCGCTTCAGCCACCATCTTCAGCCACATGCTTCTCTCTCCACAGTACAAATATGGAAACCAAAAGCTATAGTGACAACCTTGCCGCAAAACAAACGCGTGCTTTTGGAAACGCAGGTGGCTTCAGTCACAGATGATTTTTGTAAGAGGGGTGGATTGTATTTGATAATTTCATAGGCCTTAGTGTATTCATGAGGATCCATAATGCACCTTAGCAAAAGGAAATGTCTTTTCACAGATGAGACAACTAAGGTTCCTGGGTGTTTTCAGCGTATGTTACCCAACTGGAAACATCTGTGCATGCTTTCAGTACTGTTTCTTTGATTTTTATGTTATAAAGGGCATTTCTGACTGCCTAGCTGGCTGTTTGCTAACGTTGTTCCCTAATCAGAGAAAGGTTTGCATCACTGAGATTACAGGATGTCATCAGCATGACATTTTCAGAAAAACAGAAATGTTTTGTAACGCT
>NW_009661371.1:1660801-1678652 GCF_000708025.1 Charadrius vociferus
ACAACAACATCAGCTAAACTTTTGAGAGTGATGGAGCAAGCTGCTGGTTAGTTATAGGGCTTATATTACAAACTCCTGCTAATGCAGCTTGTCTGCTGCAGATGTCAGCAGCTAATCTGCCTGCTCTGAAGTGCAGGCAGGGGCTAGCACCAGTCAAGTTCTGCTAGTCCTTTAATAACTTATTTCTGCCTCTGACATATGTTGGGAAAGGATAGATAAAATTTTCCCACAAGTCACCGTGAAAGAACGGGAAATTGCACTGGATTGCAATTCACTGCAACATAAAAAGAAAATAACAAATAAATCCCTAAAGCAAAGGAGGGTTTGCAAAGCCCACAGGGATCTTCTCAAGTCAGCCTGAGTGCCAGCTGCAATGGTGCTTCTGTGGGCTACAGAGATAAGTAAGAGTTGCAGAATCAAGGCCAAAATCCACAGCATCCTTGTGTAGAAACCTCACGTGGATCGGGAACCGCATCCGCAGTTGCACTTGTTTCAGAGACAGCTTTGCCTGCGTGAGCTGCAGAAGATAAAGCTCTCTCTCCAGCAAACTCTCTGAATTCTGGATTATATCAAAAGACAAATTACATTTTATTTCAGCCACAGAGGGGCTCAAGAAAAAGATTGATACCTTTCTGAAACCAATGACACCAGTATAAATTAGAATAACGCTTGGAACAATGGGAGATTGGCCCTAAATGGGCATCATAAAATAACATAACTAAAATTAGAGTGATAGTAAAAGCATGAAAACAAGTATCGGCCAGTTTTAAGTACCTCTCTGCTTAACTGGGCTTGTAAATTTCCACTTTCTTTTATTGTCTTTTTCCTTATTTTCTTCCTTACATGCAACACATGGCTGGAATATTTTGTAGACTTCAATAGGAACAGAAAGAAAATACAAAACTCCACTTGAAAATATCCAGGTGTTTGTATCTAAGTTTCCTTTAACAAAATGAAAAATGGATTCAAAGAGAGACTTGTAACATTGAAAAACCTCCTCTGAAATTAAAAAGACTGCAGGGTGCAACTAGGGTGCTGGCAGACTTACATCGAAGTGTAGCTGGACACTTCATTTCTACTCTTTTTTTAGAAAGCGGTACATGGATTTTAAATTTTGCCCATGCCAAAAGCTTCCTAAGTTATTTGTAATTTGTGTAAAACCCTAAAATAGACGATGCCTGTATTACGTTGCAGTACTGACTGTGTTTTGAAATATGCTTCCCCCTGGGGGCTCAGTTTTACTTTGGGCAAAACCCACAGCTGAAGACTGCACTTCTGAAAGGATGACTTCTCTTCAGCAAAGTCATCTTCGTATCCAACTGCTAGCGAAACACAGCGTTATGATGTGGTGTGGGTAGTGCCAAGCAGTGCCTCCACCTAGCCTACTGCGGGGTTTGCCCATTAGATCCTCCCCCCGTGATCTTCCAAGACTCCTACCATTGAAATCTAGGTGAGACTCCATGAGATGTACCCTTGTCTCAATGCAGGCTGGATAAAGGTGGGATGAACCCCCCAAAGTACAGCTTCAGGGTTTGTTTTGGGGGAAACCCTGTGCTTATCTCAGTGCTACCACCTTCACGTTCCCTTTGGCGGCTAAATATATGAGCTCTGTCCCAACGTTGCAAGGTCCAAGTGCTCCTGAGCTCCGGCAGTGGCTGTGCACCCCCACTACCACCTTCTTCTGTCCCCAAAACTCTCTGTTTTAACATGGAAAACCTAGGCAGTGGGGCCAGGAGGCTGTGTCCTACTTTACTTCAGAACTATGCAAAGCACCCTCGTGAGATGTGAAGCTGCGAGCATTTCAGACAAGGAACCAAGGTCTGCCTAATGCAATTCTGAGAATGAAATTTTCAGACACTTTTATTAATTCTGACAATACCACTATTGTGACAGAAATCTACAATTTATTAGTCTCTTCCATTTGGGTCCTTCAAGGCCAGCGATGGAATGAAATTGAAATAAAATGCATCCGTTTTTAAAAGGGCCCGGGTCAGTTTCCTGATCTTTTATGTAGGAATAAATTAGGGTTTTGCTTCTTTGCAGAGCAGCGCAGGGATTTATTAGTTAAAAGTTTGTCTCATTCTTTGAAAATAATTATGTAAATGATGCACTACAATGCTTAGGGTCTAGGGTGGAACAAGAGACTCAATGATTTAAATATAAATTTTCTGCAGAGTTGCAGTGTATCCCAAACACCTTTGGTATAAACAACCCAATATAAACTAATTTAATGAGCAAGTGGTTCATCAAAGAATTGCAATTCTATTGGCAGGAGAGGGCCCCTTTCTCCTCCTCGCCAGAGGTTTGGGAAGATGCCTGACCGGAACTGGATCCCAAAACTAATGTTACATGTGTACGGCCGTACTAAGCTGCACCTTCTGCTCAAATGCCTGTTCAGAACAGGAGCTGACAGCAGTCTCCAGTACCAGGAATAAAGTCGTCTTGTATGGAAATGACTGCGTAGGCACAGGAGGGGAGCAGACCTCGCAGTACAGACAGACACAGGGCAGACGATACAATTGTAAGGCTAAAAAGAGTATCTGTGCAATTTGGAAAAACACTTCAGAGAATGGAAATTCTCTGTGACTGCCCCCGGGAGCAAGAGAAGAAACAGTGCCTGGGTGTCCGGCACAAGGATCAGAGCCTTGTCTGGCCACAGGCTTTTATGTGCCAGCTCAGTTAATAGATGCGCAGACAGCAACTTACACGGGAAAAAGCCGTTGGGCGGTGAATTATGTTTACATGAAATGCCAGTACGGCATGTCTTACATGGAGGTGCCGACTCATTAGTTGTCACTTTCAAGTCAGTGTTAGCTTAAGATTCCTCTTGGAAAAAACCCCACAGTGCTCTATCGAAATTGAAACATTTTTCTTAAAGAGATAAAAAAAAGTGAGGTTGATGAAGTAAAGGATTGAAAAAGACCAAACATAAATCTGCCTCAGGTGTCTTCATTGGTGAATTTAGTAAAAAGAGGAGTAGAGAAACAAGGTACTTGAGGGAAAGTAAACTAGATTTTTTTAAACCCTTCTTATTTTTATTTCTAGGGTGCTTCAACTGACTGATTGAAGGTTATTTTCTCAGCTGTGAATGGTTCATAAGAAGAGAATAAAATCTGAAAAGCACGTTCTTGCAGTAACACTCTACCATAAAAAAACATACCAGCACATCCAAACTGTAATGTGAGTACTAAGGTTTTTCCAGCCACACCTTAAGTATCTGAAGATAAACTTTGATGTCCTAAAATAATGCTGCTTAAATGTTGCTTGATACTTTTTTAGGCTGTGGCAGCTCTCATTTGATCCTCCCATCTAAGTCCCTTTCTCTATTCTTGAATTAAAATGTTCTCTACTTTTTTTCTGTGCATATTTTCACTGTAATTACTGAACTTTACTTCACAAATAGCTAATATAGAGTCCAGACTAAAAAGAAACATTAAAGACGAGCTTTTTTTAAAGCTACTTAGATACCTAAAGCTGCAAATAAGGACTAACTACTTTCAAGAGTATAGATATCTGATCTGGGGCAAGTTTGGTTCCTAGAGACTTTGAAAAGGTGTATTCTCCTAGTTGGTCATTTAAATATCTTTAAAGGATTTAACCCAACTGCGGAGCTCTAGTCTAGTATTATGAGCCACCCTTTAAAATCATGCTGGCAGCCTCCAGTCCTGTCTTAGTCCAGCTCTGCAGAAGTTGTGAACATATTTAAGCATGTAAATAGGCCCAGTGGAATCAAAACAATGGCATCCGGCTAAAAACAAGACAGATACTAAAGGAAAAAAGTGTGAGAGTCTGTAGAGAAGTTGTATTTATAATGTGTACAGCAGCAAGAGGCTAAATTAAGGCTGTGTGGATGGCGCTCAGCCTGTGTGTCGAGCACATGCCTTTTTAACTTCAGATCCCTGTAGAGAAAAGTGTCGATGCTCGCAAAGGCATTTTTGCCCGCTCTCCTATGCCAGTGGAAACTAGGACTGAAGCAATGAAGCATAGGTAGTTATTTTAAAATGGACCTAAGTATATTTTTGAAACACAATTTTTAAAAAAGTACGCAAATAAATGTTTTTCTATGGCACTATATTGTTAATACTGGTTTGATCATCGCAGATGCTAGTATGTGATACGTCCCTTTGTCAGTGTGGTCGTATTAAGCACACAGATTGCTAACTCTACGAGTTTTCTACAGTCTTTGCAATGCCAAGGATGCTATTTCAGGAATTTGTAAACTTCTGCATGATATCTGAAATCATTCATACGCCATGCTGAAACCTGAAGTCATGTACCTGCACCCTCATTTTCAGTAGGCAATGTGAGTAGTATCTTGCCCATAATTCTCATTTCTCTGAAAACAGTGCCCTGTACCAACACATGGTGTATTTCATCCCTGACCAGCTCTTCATGTGGGTGATAATATTTTTGTTCTGATACTTTACTGATCCAAAATGCCATCGGTCACAACCCAGGGAGGGATATGCTGAGTGGAGTTATGGCCAAAAGCATCACTTCTCAGCACTCTGTGTTTAAATCTAACTTTCAGGTCAGTATAGCTGACTATAGCGTGGCAAGACTACCTGGGAAAAAAAAAAAAACCATCAAAAATTTTGTCTTGTGTCTTTTCTACTACTTTATTTCTTTTCTGCTACTTTATTTTTGTTTCTTTCTGAGATATGCCTTTCTTCATTCATCATGAGAAACTATGCTAGTTTATTACATGGTTAAACTGAGTTTGTGTGTTTATTCACTTCATTTAGTTGGAATATACAGAATGGCTCCATATTAAAGTGGCAATATAGCTGTCACTTAGTGAAACTGTAAGAATTTGATTAAGTCGTGCAAGTGCTGAGCTTACCAAAATGTCACTTAGTGAAACCTCATGCATTTGCATAAATTGTAGAAATGTTGAGTTTGCCAAAATACAAGCAACTGTCTATGTCCCTTTCCTTCTGATTCAGTCTGGTATGGGCAGAAATCATTTCCAAACAGATGGGTTAAACGTGCTGTAGCTCATTTTCAGGTAGGTCAATTTTTTGATGGACATCATAGAATCATAGAATTGTCTTGGTTGGAAGGGACCTTTAAGATCATCAAGTCCAATCACCACCCTAACACTGCCAAAACCACCACTAAACCACGTCCCTAAGCACCATGCCTCCCCGTCTTTTAAATACCTCCAGGGATGGCGACTCAACCACTTCCCTGGGCAGCCTGTTCCAGCGCTTAACAACCCTTCCTGTGAAGAAATTTTTCCTAATATCCAATCTAAACCTACCCTGGCGTAACTTGAGGCCATTTCCCCCTGTCCTATTGCTTGTTACGAGTGAGAAGAGACCAACCCCCACCTCACTACAACCTCCTTTCAGGTAGCTGTAGAGAGCGATAAGGTCTCCTCTCAGCCTCCTTTTCTCCAGGCTAAACAACCCCAGTTCCCTCAGTCGTTCCTCCTAAGAGTTGTTCTCCAGACCCCTCACCAGCTTTGTTGCCCTTCTCTGGACACACTCCAGCACCTCAATGTCTTTCTTGTAGTGAGGGGCCCAAAACTGAACACAGTACTCGAGGTGGGGCCTCACCAGTGCCAAGTACGGGAGGACGATCACTTCCCTAGTCCTGTTCACCACACTATTCCTGATACAAGCCAGGACACCATTGGCCTTCTTGGCCACCTGGGCACACTGCTGGCTCATATTCAGCCGGCTGTCAACCCAACCAACACCCTCAGGTCCTTTTCCACCAGGCACCTTTCCAGCCACTCTTCCCCAAGCCTGTAGCGCTGCATGGGGTTGTTTTGACCCAAGTGCAGGACCTAACACTTGGCCTTGTTAAACTCATACCACTGGCCTCGGCCCATAGATCCAACCTGTCCAGATCTCTCTGTATCTGTGACAGCAGCGCAAGTTGGCATACCTTCATGAGATTTTTTTTTTTTTTTTGGTTGCTGGAGAGAGCTGCCACAGTGAAATATACTTCAGTATGAGCTAGCAGCCCAATTACATATCCTAATAGCACTATTACAGGTTTCTTCCAACCAAAACGATTCTATGATTCTATGTTTCTATACAAACCGATACCCTTTGACTCCTATGGCTCCTTTTCCCTGTACTTATCCACACCGCAGTCACACCTCCGTGCCAAATTGTAGGTGCACCAAATGTGGTGTGAAGAGAGAAGTTCCTGGGTCTGACAGGCTGCTACGCTGCCTAGATGCTGCTCTCTGAAGACTGACCTACTGTCAGAAGGTACCATTTTTATACTTAGATGTACCTTGCGTACAAGGTAAGAAATATTAAAATTCTGCGAGAATTGGCATTCGTCCAGTTACAGGCCGCTGCATGAAGAATAAAAGAGGTCGATGCTAATGTCTGGTAATGAAACCCATGACGGAAAGAATCATAGATATGATCCTATAGGAAATAGAGGCTTCCTGGAAGTGAATGTATAATTCCTCTGTTAATCCATTTTGATTCTGACTGGTTAATTGTGAAGTTTTACGTCTCCTACCATGTCTGCAAAGGTCAATCCACACAGAGCTTGAGCCTACAACCCTCTTGAAAGTCAGTAAGGGCAGATATAAATTCTTATAATTGCCTGTCCACATGCAGAGAGGAATGTGGAGTTCATTTGAGGTCCACAACTCATTCTTTATCCATTATGAGCTGGAACTGCTTTTAGGGAATGCAAATATATGGAACTCAAAAAAAAAGCCAAAAGATGCCTGCCAAATATAGGAGCTATATTTAAAGCCTGTAAATCAGGCGGGTGGATGGCACGGAACTATCTCAGGTTTCTGAACTGGAGGACTGATCAGATCGGGCAGGCGGCTGACAGGGAATTTTTAATCTCCAAGGAGCTGGAATGGCAGACAGGAAGCAGAGTACAGAATGAATGATGAAAAGCAAACCTGTACCTGCATTTCTGCTTTCTGAAGATGTAATCTCACAAATATGTGCCTTGCCTGAGGAGTCAGCATCCCAGTAAGAGGTTGGCTCAACCCACTCGGGAGGCAGAGCAGCAGTTACACCTCCCACTGGCTGGAGCGTAAGGGCTGTTTTCCATACATTGCAGCATTTCCTCCTAATTCTTGCAGACTAACACGCTGGCAAACACTAGCAGAGCTCCCCACAAAGAAGGCCATTCAAAATGATCATGCCACCCGTGTGAGACTGCACCAGTGCAAGACACCAGGTTCTCCCCTTTGTGAGATGAGGTGAGAAGATGAAGAAATCCGAAGGAAGTTATACATTCATAAAGCTCCCTAATCCCCATTCTAAAGAATCCCTTAGGAAGCTTACATTAATGTAAATTTCATATAATCTCATTGCCCAGGATGATATCTGCCATCCCAGTATTAGTCCTCAACAGATCAACACTGGCACTTAAATAGGAATACAGGTTTGCAGCTGCCCATATGCATTAAGGCTGGCTATAGATAATGCTGTAGGTATTCTTAGGGAATTATCAAGTCCTGCTGTTTTCCTAAAGCCTCTTGGTTGCTATTTAACCATGAATATTTAAGATGCAATCGCAAAATGGTTTCTAACCACCCAAGCATTAAGTTTGCCAAATGCTCTCCTGTTAGCAGTAGTGGGCAAGTTGCTGGCATTAAATTAGATTTTGACAAATCTTTGAAAGTGCTGTCTGATTTAGGGGACTGTGCAGGTGGCCCCTTATAATAATTAGGCTAGGTAAGAACGTGACATAAAAGCCTACAAGCTTCATTGTGCATTTACTTCAGCTTTACCTTTTGTAGTTCTGGTTTCTGCTGCCAACTTCTACGTGCGACGAGGGTACAAAGCACGACATTGCCAGACTGGCAAGAAAATCTCAAATCTTAAATCTCTTTCAGTTGATAAGAGCATTTCCTTTGCTTTTTGGGGGAAAAAAAAAAAAAAGGGTTGGTAATGGGGCATGTAGGGACAGCCCTTCTGATGGGGCATAGGACGACCCTTTATAGTCATTCAACAAGCGGAGCCGAGAGCCTGTAGCTCTGTCTGCCTGTACTTGTCTTTTCCGTCTTGCTGTTGCATGTCTACAGCGTGTGCCATGTCTGCTCCTGCTTCTCCGCAGATGCTTGCCATCTATGCACTGCATCTGCTCACCCCCAGCTCTCACAGGGAACTGAGGGTCTCTCTCTGCTATAATTCAAATTGTCATGTTTGTCTGTGCCATGCGTTGAGTGTACATGTAACGCCCTTTGCCACATTTTCTCAGAGCTGTAAAATTGATATGCATCAAGCCAGCTTTTCAAAAACAGTTCAGTTGTTGTTGGGAACTGCTAGTAATAAGGATCTCTTTAACTCAGAGATCCCAAGCCCGTACTACAAAGTGTCTCTTGGTAGCTTCTGAAATGCCATGCCAATTTTCAAGCTCATCTGACCCTTCCTGCAACTTCAAGACTATTCAGAAATACTGCTCTTACACAGAAATGCTGTTTCAGCCTTACTTTGTCGCTAGGCACATTTCTATTTGCTTAGTGAACGCAGGGGAGCCCTGGGCAGTGCAGTGACGTACGGTTTACATAGATCACGTCTCCTTAGCTCTGGGGAAAAAAAAATGTGTCAACTGATTTTGAAGTGCAGCTGAACTATGGGTGGCCACTTTTTGCCATCCTAAATTCAGACAACCTGTGGTGTTATCTCTCGTATCAATTTTTGTGGGTAATTTGTGTATGGATGTGGACTTTCAGAGGGCTCTGAATATTGATTTTGAATAAAAAATTCTGCTGAACCTGAGTTACAAGTTCTCCTCAGGTTCCTGCAGGGGAATCTCAATGGACCAGGACCTCGCCTTTTAACTCCTCCTTTTTTATGATCTACCTGCTTTTCTCCATGATCTCAGGCCATATAGGCTGGCTACGAAGCCAAACAGGGCATAAATATCTGAAAACTCACGAACAACTATTGAAATAGGAAAAATCAGAGTGGAAATAAACAACATAAAATGTAAATTAAAATAAAAACCTTGATAGAAACTAGCTAATGTCTGAACTGACTTTCAATATGATTTATTTTATGCAACATTGTAACACGGTTAGCTATGTAAACAAATAGCCCCAAACTCTTTCCTTGTTCAGGTTTTGTCTGTGGGTTTTGTTTTTTTTTTTTAACAAGCTTAAAAAATGAATCAAATTCATGCTGGTGATTGGGAGTGCAAAAGAAAGGCTCAAACAAAGGAAAGACTTGAAAGTGCTAGGAATAAAGAATGGGAGAAAAAAAATTCAAAAAGGTAAATTTAGGGAAAATAACATACTTTTAATCAATGCATAATCTTTGATTTAAGGGTCTTATGAAGACACACCAAGTAAAATAGAAGGTAAAAAATCGGTGGTCTCCAGAGAGAGTTAAAATTTGTTTTTGGAGAAGAGAAATAGACATCGAATCATGGAAAGGAGGAAAAGGGAGTTTAAAATGTAGTTCAAACATTAGATGGTGCCAGTAAAAGAGGAGGGAAGTAAGATCCAAAGAGCTGACGTTAGGGGTATGATATTTAGAAATAGAAATGTAAAAGTGAACTGTGGCAAGGATGCTTTACAGGCAGATACGGGTAAGAGATGAAAGAAAAAAGGAATGGTTTAGACGGAGATCCTAAATGTCAAATTGAGAATCTCAAATGTACAGATTAGAAGGGACCAATGACAGAAGGAAAAAATGGAGACACCTGAAAGGAGAGAAAGATTGTGTGTTTTATGACCAATTCTCTCAGACATCCCATGCAATGGCTGGAAAAAGCACCGCTCACCCTCCTCTGCAAAAAGAAAAGACAGAAAAAAATCTGGACATACTAAATGTTCTTGGCTAAATGAAGCAAAGATTTGGAAAGGCCACTAAATACAGCAATGGAGAAATTAGGGCCTGAGATCACGAGCATGTGTAGCAAGAAGGTGATACTAGCTGATACATGAGACGATTCAAAAATACCACCTGCAAAAGATAATATTAGAAATACGGAGAGTAAGGAGAAAAGCAGCTTGCCAGAAGGTTGTGCCAACAACTCTAACATTAACACTAGAATTAGCAGGATATCAATGAATATAAAATGGTAGAAGGCGATGGATGAAAAAGGTGGAAGAGAAAAGAAATGCAATTTTGTGTAGTAAAGTATCATATTGCATCATTTCTACAGCTTAGACGTATAAGGCACTGACACTGCTAGAAGAAGAGCGCTGGTTTCAGTAAGTCGTCTCCTTGTATGCACGATATGGTGGCAGCCCCACAGCACGTTTCAAGAGAAGTGGATGACTTCAGATCAGAAATCCAGAGCTAGTTCTCATATGTGGAAGTGATCCGTCTTCAATAGTGAGTGCTCTTCAAGAACTTCTCCAGAGAGTACAGCTCTTCAGCTTTGCTCCCGAGCAGGGGCCAGGAGAGCTGAGACCTCTCACCACCCTGATGTCTTGACCAGCAATCCTGGGTCCTGCAAAGTTCTCAAAGAGCCAATCTATATATTATGAAAGGTGTTTTATTGGCACTTGCACCATCCCATTGGACCACAACTTTCTCAGACAGATGAGATTATAACTAAGCGTTTATTATAACCAAGTGGTTATAACCAAGGGCTCGCACAGGTGCACAAAGCAACACAAACGCAGGAGAAGTGGAGGATGCGAACCAGCTCTGGAGCTCACCTCCCTGATGACGTGGCCGACGACCTGCATGCAGGCCAGAAATTCACATGGACTGCAGCTACGTGTGCAGGGAGGGGGTTGACCTGTTCCCCTTGGCGCTATTCACACACGAGGCTGGAAAGTTGTGCCAGAGGTAGGATGGCACGAAAGCTTAGGAAGAACGTGGCTTTCAGCTGAAATATTGTAGAACACAGTAAGGCATTTTAACAATTGTTGTAAATACAGCACTTTCTCACTCAGCAGATCTGGTAATTCAGTGGAGTATTCATTCACTTTACGGATCACAGCAATTTGTCGTTTACACTTTTCCATTCCACTCAAGGAGCAGAGGTGACACAGCTGTGAGGAAGTCAGCAAGACGCTACTGGTTTTCCCACCCTGCCTTAACCCAGAAGCTGTATGGTTAAACTAGATGGACACAGTTAAACAGCTGCAGTTGTAAGAGAGAAAATACAACTCGAATGGAGGAACTCTCCTAGCAAGAAGGGCAACAAGCTATGCTGGAATTAGTAATCTCATGTAAAAATTACGTGGTTATACCACCACTAGTTATGTCAGTAAAAGGGCATCACATCTCTGTACATCGCAGCTTTAGCAACAAAAAAGCTGTGCGTAAAAACAGGCTGTCAGGCATAAAATTGTTATCTTTTCATCTATTACAAAGATTTTTCTATTGTTAATGAATGTATCGATAAGAAGTACACTGTCACTCATCACGTCACACAAATTTCAATTAGAAGAGAGTTGTTTGCTTATGAATTGACTGATTTTTGTTCTGATTTTCAAGAAAGGAAACCCCAAAATAGTCAGGTTAAAACATGTAGATACAAATACTGACTTCCTTGCTTCAATATAAAATCTCTTCTCTGGCGATAGCCCCAATAAGAACTTTGCAAAGTCTTCCTTTAACAATTGCCTCCCAAAACCAGGAAACACCAACTTTTACTGATACTAACGGAAGAAAATAATGTGAAATGCTGTCATTACATGCCATGGTTGCCTGGTCACCACACATTTTAGTTAACTGTTAAGTAGGCCAATATTCATGCTATCATTTCAGTGAACACAACCACCAAAACATCTTGAAGTTATTTTACTAATATTTTACTGTTACCATTAATGAAATTGTTGCGGTTAAATTAGACTAAATTGGTTCCTACAGTTCATTGAAAATTGGTTGCCTCCCTGAGCATACTTGTACTTTCCAGGGTGGTAGAGGGAACAAAGAAAAATGATCTGAAATTAACTGAAATTGATACTTGCATATGATTGCTGTTTTCTCCTGCAAGAATACTAGCTAACAAAGTAGTATGGCATTTCTAAAACTTAAAATCACTAAAGATTCTGTGTGTTTGAGACTATCATTCTCAAGCTCTACATAATAAATAATGAAAAAACATCTACTTATTTACTCCCTCCAGATTACTTAGCTATCAAAATGTATAGAACTTGGGTATAGTGGCACATATGGATTGCTCTCCTATAAATCCCTGGCTGCCCCCTTCCATTTTTGCCTAAAGGTGCAAGAACTTGCTAAAGTAATTTCTTTTTACCTTCAGAAGTGAGCAATGTTCCTTTGAGTAACAATTTTAAAAGGAGGTATAGTTTTATAGATCGGAAAGGTATACAGAACCACACACAAACATCAGAAACAGTGTAGTATTTATTACAATTTTCAAATGCAGATGTATTTTGAAAAGTATACTTACTTTTACACATTACTTGTCTCAAGAATGACTCTAAGAATGCTTTTGAGTATATCAAAGATATGTTCCAGTATTATTTTTTTTTCTATTTTGGCCTTATTTGGAAGTTACTTGTATTCTTAAAACTTCATATTTTCAGTTCACACTTCTAGAATTAACTTTGTGTTACTTGAAGTGACTTCACTGACTTGATGCCAAGTATGCAATTATTATCTCGCTATAGCATAAAGTAGAAAAGCGTACAGGAAAAAGCACATAGTTGTCCAAACTAGTATCTGAAGTATTAAAGCAAATTACAGCCTCAGTAATCTGCCTGTTGTAGAAATGGTTCTTATTTTCAAATATGGTGCCGTCTAAAGCAATATTCTTCCTCTCCCTCCAATAGATACCACCCTAGACATAAAAAGCCAGTGTCCTGAAGGCTTATCTAGACAATGTAAAAAAAGTCTCTAGCTCGAACCGTGCACAAAGGCTGCAATGACTAACATTTACATAGCGTACCACTTCCTTTTCCACCGCTAGTGTTTCGGATCCAAGTAGTCTGTATTTTCCCATGAACAAACACCTGAGATAGCAACAAGCTTCAAAATAGATTTCACGGTCTCTGTTTGACTATAAACATGACCAAAATCCAAGTGAGAAGAAATATTTGGGCTCCTATACCATTTTGAGAGCTATAGTGTTATAATATAAAGTGTCTGACCTAAAAACTAGTTTTGGTGAGTGCATTTTAGCTTGGCTTCTCAGAATGACCTAGGCTAGGAAAAAGTCATAGATTCTCTAAAGATATGGGATTTCAATAGGTTGACTGTCTTTTAAAGCAAGTTGCGCAGTTCACCTTCAAAGTCCGGGCCAAATTAGTAAATCCTTCCTGTTGTTTTCATGAGGGAGTATGACAACACTTAGTAATTTATCTTGTCATCAGCTAATTATATTATTTCAAATCTCCTGATTGTCTAAGCCTCATCTTGCAACGACTATGCTTCTTGTAGATTGAATCTTTGTTTCACTGATTTGCTGCTTATTTACACAAGTCTTTCTCACTTCGACCACCACTTTCACACTCAGAATTCTCTTAGAAGGAAACAGAGAGTCTCCTTATCTGGATCCTGGGCCGATGAGGTCCACATGGAGTTGAATCTTAAAGAATATGCAAATTTACTATGTGGATAACAGAAACTTTTTCCTAAACTTGCCTTTAGCAGGACAAGCTGTTGCAAAGAAAACCATGGATTTTAAATCAAAGGATTACTGTAGGAAAATTATCCGTAGGGCTCTGTGGGATTTATACGAACTTCAAATAACCTTAGTGAAAATAAAAAGTACTTCTCATAAGCTTGTGCTAAAGTATTTAAGCAAGCAAAATGTGTTATTTGACACAGCTTCTGAATTTAAAAGACTTTGCATCTATATTTTAACAAAATAAATAGTTAACAGAGATAATACGTAGAGGTACCTCTTTCACAGAATCTATAAATCTATGTGTGGGACTTTATTTATTGGAATTTCAACAGAAATGTCTTATTTCATCAGAATATCCTTTGGATGGAATTCACATCAGAAACCAGAAGTTCATGGTGGGTTTTTTTGTAGGGGTTCTAGTAAAACATTCATAAAGTTTAGCCATAGGCATTTTCTCCCCCCCTCCCCCTCCCCCTCGTTTTCACTGTCTTCCAATGATTTGATACATTTTCTGAAATGCTTTTAGAAAGGAATAAACTGTCCTCCACCAGAAAGAAGAGTAAACAAAGCTTTAGCCAAACTATTTATCGAAAAATGAAGATTCAAGTAAGCAAGAGATTGTTTCTCATGGTTCAATTATAGACACCTTAATAGATTCTTTATTACACAGGTTTCCTAAAGGGCTTCCATAAAATATTTTATTCTTCCTCTAAAATAGAAAAATTATTATCTCTAACTTTTGAAAAAATTAAAATTGGTAGATATGGAAATATTTTAAAAAGGTTTTGAAAAAAATCACAAAGAGTATGTCTCAAACAAATTGAGATTTTTGGCTCTGGTATGATTACATTGCTTGAACCCCATACTTGAAGATGTGTACATGTACTGTGATTTACTCAACTTCACTGCACCCATGCAAACAGCACCCCTGTTAATGGCACCTATAATAGTGGACTGCATTGGTGCCTTGACTCCTACAGCAAAGCCTTCAAGCATAGTAAATAAAACAAGAGTTCAGTAAGGTTTTGAGTGCAGATACTGCATAAGCTGATTTTTTTTCTGTATTTACTGTAAAAATACATGGAGTAGCACAGAAGGACCTACATCAAATCCAAATACCAAAAAGGCTGAAAAGGAGAGAATGACCTTCCTTTTTGACCTCTTCAAAGACCAAGTAAAGGTTTGTTTGTCTTTTGACTCTTGGATAAATGATTATGCCATCCGTGCGTATCCACACAGGAGCAGCTTTCAGAAAACAAAACACATCCAAAGCTGCTAACTTTCTGCGGTTCATCATCTGCTGCAAGAATAAACTGCAGCCAGAATTCTTGAACAGGGACCAAAAAAAAATTTTTTAAAACCCCTTTAGTTCCCAGAACTTAAGCACGTATTTTCTGTGTTGTTCAATTTTTTTTCTTTAAGTATCAAAAGCACCAAGCTGGTAAATATTTACTGTTCCACTGTCAACAATACCAAAGTACCAAAGACACTGATGAAATTATCATAGAATCTTAGAATTGTTAGGGTTGGAAGGGACCTTAAAGCTCACCCAGTTCCAAACCCCCTGCCATGGGCAGGGACCCCTCCCACCAGACCAGGTTGCTCAACGCCCCATCCAGCCTGGCCTTGAACACCTCCAGGGATGAAGCATCCACAGCTTCTCTGGGCAAACTATTCCAGTGCCTCACCACCCTCACAGTAAAGAATTTCTTCTAATATCTAATCTAAATCTAGTGCTAATCACTTCCTGAAGAAAGAATTCCAAGTGGGCACTAGTTCATCCTGAATGCACCAAACTGCTCAAAGAATTGCTTTTGCCTCTACTGTACTTACTGAAGTTACCATTTTAAAGGTTCAACTTATTTCCTCTCTCCACCCAAAATTTTGTGTTCTTTCTTCCTGATTTTGTGGAATAACTTCCATTCACAGCCCTCTTTCATAATTTCCTTTTGTTATATACATTTAGGTACCTGAGCAAGACACGCTAGAAAACATTGCAGCAACACTTCTTATTAAACTGCCTCTTTTTGTTTAGTTATATAATTATTATTTTTTTTTTCAGTTACATGCTCTCACACTTTGCTAAAATACTTATTTACGTGCTACATGTTGAATAAAATTCTCCAGGTCAGCTAGGGAATCGTGAAGAGAATCATTCGTGTCTTGACTTCTGAGAAACTTTCGAAGGGTATCTAAAGCACTCAAAGCCTCATTTTTTGATGGTAAAGGCTGTTCAGCTCCCTGAAATTGATCGCCTTCATCTTCATCACCAACAAATGTCCCAGCTTTTTCTGATGGGCTTTCTTTGGCACACATCCTTCCATTATTTGTAGGCACTTCGCAAGTTACCAAGCCATCATCTAGAGCTGCATATTCCTCCAAAGATAAACCTTTTGGAAACTCCACTCCAGCTGCCTGTGCATGTGCAATCAAGTCAAAATCACTTTCAACCTCTGTGCCGTTACCATTTGCCTCGGTTTCTAATTTGAATCCTGCTTCTTTATAACTTTTTACGCAAGTCTCTGGTGTTACTTTCCTCCAGCACAGGTGCAACATCTCAATTGCATCAAGAATAGTCAGCATAAACTCTTTATTACCTTCTACGCAGTCAACAAATCTCTTGATCAGACAGCGCCTGTATTTAACCTTCAGACTTCTGATAACCCCTTGTTTCGTAGCTATACATGAAGAAGAGTCTGGAGGAGAGAATACTAATTTGACAGACTTCAGATTCTTTACTTCTGTGTGAGCTGGGAGAGAATCAACAAGAATAACTACTTGTCGCTGCTGTGCTTGAAATCTGTCATCAAGTTTATGCATCCACTGCTCAAACACTTCTGAAGTCATCCATGCCATGTCATTTGCTTCATAATCCACAGGTAATGACTCCACACCTTTGAAAGAGCAAGGACTTTTGTTTTTTCCTATAACAAGCAAAGGAAGTTTCTCGGAGCCATCCATATTTGTACCCACTGCTACTGTTATTCTCTCGTTGCTTAGTTTACCTACAGAACAAGTTTCCCCTTTAAATGCAAATGTGTTATGCGGTAACATCTGATACAACAATCCAGTCTCCTGTATAAAAAACACGTTTTTTGGCTGATAATCATTTAAATAATATGGAAGAACATTTTGGTACCAAGGAGTTGGAGCATCCTCTGTAGTAGTAGCAGCTGCTTCTACAGGCTGAGCTCTGAAAACTAAACCATACCTTGACTTGAAACGATCAAGCCAGCCATTACTGCATTTAAAATCACTATGTCCAAGCTTCTGGGCAAAATCATTAGCCTTGAGGCGCAACATGGGACCGTTTACCGGCACATTCAAGCACTGAGCCATTCTGTACCACTTCATCAATGCCTCCTCCAGGTCGGTATAAAAAGCAGTCCTCAGTCTTTTTCTTTTAGGATCAAATCGTAAAGATTCAAAGGCTTCCAAAACTTTTTCTTTATTCTTCATAATTGAAGACAAGGAATTCTTCTTTATGCCATACTTGGCTGCGATGTCTGCCTTTTTCTTGCCACTCTCCACAGCACTTATGATGTCAATTTTTTCCTCTATGGATATGCTTTTTTTCCTCCTCACGACGGGCTGGGGCGGAGGGCTCCCTGGAGCTTCTGCCATGGTACCCACTGCCGTCTTCCCGCCACCCGGCCAGGCACGCTTCTCCTCTGCTACTTCTTTGCTGCGGGCGCCTCCGATGAGGCTGGTTTTCAAGACCGAGCTCTGATCTCAGGGGCATGGCACTTGGCAGAGACAGGAGGAGCCTGATCCTGGTCACAGCTGGCACACGCACGCCAGGGCCGCGAAGCTTAATTCTGCGAATGCCCTCAGCTTCGCGGCGCTGGCCAGCTGTATTCGGGATCGGCCCACCCCACCCCAAAGCAGCAGGCCCAGCACCGCACCTCAGGCCTGAGCAGGCCCCGGCTCTGGTTGCCATGGCTACGGCTCGGCCGGGCAGCGACCATAGAGAGGCGCCCCGCAGCCTAGAGAGGCCGCCGCCCGCCGCCACCTCCCCGCCGTCAAACCGCCTTTCCGGCCAAGCACTTCCGGCTCCTGCTGGTACCGGAGAAGGAAGAAAATAAAGCTGGAGAGGGAGCACCGGTGTCGCCCCGCCCGGCTTCCTCCTTTCCCCCCTCCTTCCCTCTGTCCCATTCTCCCTCCCCCCTCAGCACGACGCCACCGGGGCAGCAGCAGGTGAGGGACGGGGCCTTTAGGCCTCGGGTTCGGGTCGGGCCCGGCCCCGGTAGCGGGCGGGGAGGGCCGCACCTCACCTCCTCTTCCGTCCCGTTCTACGTGTGGCGCCGCGGGAGCGGCCTGCGCTTCCCCGGCAGCCCCTGGGTGGGAGGAG